>NC_087134.1:11848008-11946783 GCF_030705265.1 Helicoverpa armigera | reverse complement strand
AAAATCTGAAGTTTAGGAAAGACGTTTTTGTGAATTTTGTGTCATTCATATGTTGCGTGTAAAGAATAGGTAGTTAAATTATTGTTCTAATCAGTTACAAGTATGAACTATACAAGAAATGCATACTTTAACAGGAATCTCCCGAATTTTGGAAATCTCACGGAAGAAAATTCTTCGTTTTTCTCAATCCTGAAAACTTTCCGAAACTATTAATTTGCCTCAAACAAAAACTAGCCCTTTCTATCAACACTACAACGAACCTTTAATAATAAAAATCTTCCCAACATTTATAAAATACCCCACATTTATGACCAACAATATTACAGCGTCATATTACAAGTCAGTACATACAAGTAATACCTAGACCAGACGTTATTTATTGCCTAGACCATAAGTCTATATATTAGCTTCCTTTACCATGTCTAGCATGTTTCATGTTTTCCTAAATCTTTGGGACATGGTCGTGTATCTTTGGGTATTAGTAAATGACGTGTTTGTAGGTCCTTGAATATTTTGTTTAAACATGGTAGTTCAGGTTATGATAAAATTATTTTGGAATAGATCTAAGTATATTTTTCTTTACACTTTAATATTATGATAATAATTTTGGATATTTGTATCTGTATTCATTGGAGTTAACACATAGTCCGTAAGTAACAAAACGAATTCTCTTATGAGACAAGTATACCACCATTCGTCATGCATAAAAACACACGAACTAAAAATCTACAGCTTTCTGGGCAGTTTTCCCACAAAAAAATTCCAATGACATTACCTGACCTGATACATTAACCCAGGTACCCAATACATGGGAGTCCATGATTATATCTACATACATACTTTACCAAAGGTTCTATTAATACTAAAATAATATCCACATTTTTCCACGCACTTCCTCATCTTTCAAGTTCCATAAAAAATAAATTACTATTTATATAAGCTTAATAGACATGAAAGAAAATCTACTACAAATGTTTGCTTTTCGTAATGTGTGTTATTTCATATGCTTAAAGCAATATTTATAGGTGTATGAGGAATTTGTCGGAAATAATCTCTGTTGTAGGTATACCTTAGATACTTGAATTCATATGGATGGTAAATATGTGTAAGCGGGACCTGTTTAGTATTATGAACAGGTGAATATTAAAGCTTGTATGGTATATAAGTAGGTACACTCACTATACTGAAATAAATTTTATTGTTTTTTTTTGTAAATGTAAAAGTATCTCTGTATGTTAGGCAATCACGCTAATACAGCTGAATCGATTGGGTACCACATATATTTGATACTCTAGAGACAGACATAAACTTCTTCCAGCATGAAATAAATAATAGCCTAAATAATATTACAATATAAGTAACAATGAATTTTCATGAAGATCCGTTTTTAACCGTATTTAATCCGTAATAACTATTGCCATAGACCTATTAGTATATGGATTAATGTTGCTAATGGTATTGCATAAATAAATACAATATAATATAAAGCATTCATCATAATGTAACTATGTACAACGGATAAAAGCTAGCTTTTCATAATAAGCTAAATTATTAGTGGTACAATTTGACTATTACGCAAATACCTTACTATGATTCAAATATTATAATGCGTGTAAAATGTTACTACATTAATTCGGTTTTCTGTAGCTTAAAATAGTTTATATCTATTATAACATTACTATTAAGTGCAAGGAGTATTAGTGTATCAAGTTGTCTCGGCTTTAACCTTTTCAAGGTCAGATGTTATCAAAATATTGTGGTTTTTAAAGATTAATGTTAGTGTATTCTCAAGGTACTTAATGTTACAAATGTGAATTATGTTTAGATGTATGTGTTTGTATCTCTAACTCTAACTACTGAATGGATTTCGATGACATTGTAATAAAGCTGTACCTTTTTTCAACGACGTGAAAATCATCAAATGACGCCTCTGGGTTAGCAGCGGTGAGGGAGTGTCAGACTCTTACTGACTAAAAACCATCGTGTTCCGTCGTAGGCCTTTGATGTACCAGGGCCGCGGTAACTCTTTCAAAATAACATAGGCTAACTATTATCAAGAAGCAAGAAATGGTTTGCTCTGTACAAGGTTTCATTCATGCTGAAAACTAAAAGGATAAAACAAGTGAGAATCGGACTGGCATATAAAGGTTTTGTACCGATATTAATATCATACCATACGGCAAAAACGTTGGGTCCGTGCCTCACGTTTGTTGGGTCGGCTTTACCCTTTGGGCGCGGAACCTGTAAAATGTATTTATCTAGGTAGTATCCTTGATATATAAGTACGCAAGCCTCAGGTGCAAAAATGAAAAAGGTAGCCACATGTACAAGAAATCCGTCGAGCATACTAAGACGAAAGGCCAAGTTCACGGTCAAAAACGTCTGTGTTTTTAAAACAACTGTTTACTATGAATTTTTACCTTTATTTTCAAACTAAAAGTTCTTTAAAGTGCCTGCTCACTACAGACTAAACAGTGTCAATTGACCCGATGGTTTGCAATAAAAATATTTGAAGAAATTCTTGATTCTTATTTTAGTTTCAATTGGCTTAATACAGTTAAATACCTGATCTTTGTAATGAGCGTACAACCATTCATCTTCATACTCATTTACGAGCCCAAACTAACTATCGGCCGAGTGCAAGTTTGCAGTGTGTATATCGTAACTTAGACGTTACTTCCTTGAAATAAGTCCGAATGAAAATAATCTGTATACATTCAAGTAGTTGAGTTTCTTTAATCAAGAAAGTAACCACTTAAGAGTGAGTAGATATAAAACGTACCTCAAATGAAACTGTACTGCCGGGAGTGAAATAAAAATAATTAATGTGTTCAGATCAAGCGCTCTGTTTTATTTGCAGACTAATCTTTAGATGCTGTTTTGTTTTATTTTGTACTGTGCACTAAAATCTCTTCTTCCCACCTATTAGGTAATTAGCATTACTACTTTATTAATTGATTTATATTTTTTATCACTGTCATGTGTTAAACCTTACGAGGCTGGCATAACGCAGCAGCGTTTAAGCCTCTACAAATAAAAGATTAAAAAAAAATTACTGTCATACATTTCCTTCCAAAAATACTTTTATGTAAGAGTCGAATTTGCAGCCTTTTGCAGATTTCTCTTAATTTCACTGGAGAGAGAAAGGAACATTATATTTTATTTTTTATCTTAAACAATTACAAAAATGGTTTGTAGGTACCTGGAGTAGTAGGTAGTTCTTGACAGTCCCACTCAACCTAACTCCTAAATTCTTGCCTATGCATATGGCTATATTGTATGGCTTGATGACCATCATTTGAAAGGCAATGTTATGGATACCGGATTGCCGTAGTGAATTGTGACCAAAGATTCTATACACCTATATTACGCACAGGACTTTATTTTTGCCTAATTTCCGTAGAATTAATATAATGATCTTAAACCTTAACACAGACACTACAGAACCCAATAGACCATCCTGAAACTGTCGATCGATCAGCATTAATAACTCAACTCAGCAGTTTGTGAGACCTATCTAAATTATGCACTCTCTAGACGAAGTTCAATGGACTTGTCAGACACAATACTGTACTAATTGGAAATCTATCGTAAGCTAGGATATAACGTAAGATGTTCAAGTACTTGATCGATTGTAGTTAGAACGCTTTGATTGGCTCGGCTTTATAAAAAGTCTGCAAGTTATTTTCAAAGTCTTTGCAAGGTTTGTCATTGGCTTCCACGATAAACTTGATATCCTTATTTAGATTGGAGAAGAGAAAGATTTGATTGTATGTTTGAATAGGCTAGAAATAATGTGAGAAATGATGGAAGGATGGAGAAGCAGAGGTAGACCGAGGAAAATATGGATTAATTGCCTGACTGAGGACACGAATAAGAAGACAGTGGATGTTAGTATGCCGTCTGACAGAGAGGTATGGAAGAAAAAGACATATTGCGCCGACCACAAAAATAACTTGGGAATAGGGCAGGAAGACGAAGAAGATTTGAGGAATGATTTCACTATGTAGAAGTTCCACTATCTACAGATGATTGGCAGTATTTTATCCTGTAAGGACAGTAATTCCCTCGGACGCGGCTGAAACCACGAGAAACAGCTGGTCAAGTGCATATAACTTTGAAAAGACCTCAATGGTACTTGTAAGGTCACGAACCCGCATACTTGAGTGAGAGCCACTTTAACCTTCGGCCCATCATCGACGGCAAGTGTGTTTTTTGTTCAATTTGTGACCTGTTATTATGAAAAAAAATATATAACTTTGGTCCTGTGTACTAGTGGTTGTTTTTATCCTTCTTGAAGATAAAATAGCTGAATAATTTAGTTAATTTATTTCGCAAGTAATTTGGTTATATCGCGTTTCCAAGAGAATTCTTCAAAAGTCCGGGATAAAAACTATCCTACGTTCTTTCTCAAGGTCAATTCTATCTCTGTACCAAATTTTATTAAAATCAGTTCAGTGGTTTAGACGTGAAAGCGTAAAAAACAGACAGACTGACAGAGTTACTTTCGCATTTATGTAACGAGACATTTTGCAAAGGGACATATTGTAATAATAAAAATGGTCATTGAGGTTTTAGTGAGATATACATCAAAATGTATTGCAGCAATTTACATCAACCTTTTGCTTTGAAGTGGGATGTAGCTGCTGTTAGGTATCGGAATTATATATAGAACTGTTTGACGGTAGACTGTAACTGGCTAGAACATAACATCCTTTGGTAGAAATTGATCAAAACCAAAATTAAAATCGGAATATGTAAGTGGAAAATAAGACTGCTAAAATTGCGAGCAAAACCTAGTACAACTTCAAATTACAAAAACAAGTTAATAAAAATACAAACCAAAGCAAAAGTCTAATTTTCCCAAAGAACTACGTACAACCGCATTTGACCTTTAATTGACCTTGGCATGAACTTCAAGTATCACGTTTTACTATTATTAATCATGTTTGTGCTCGCTTCAATAAAGTTTTATGCACTGATATTACTTTGGTCTAGACTAGATAGAGTTTTTAGACATCTCAGGCTGATGAGTGTCTGATTACTGAGTAAATGTGGACGAAAAACGTGGAAAAAAACGTTGGGGGATGTTATTGCTATTTGGAAGTAGATGTTTAGATATTATGTCAGTAAATGAGTACTCATCTATAAAATAGTAGCCTAAAGCCTCACTTAATAATATTATAAATAGCGATTTGTTTGTTTCTTACCCTTTCACTTGGAAACTGCTAAAATAAAGAAATGTGGCAAAGGTTCTTCGGTTGTGTTGTGAATTTCACTGGAGACATTGCCCATATGTTTTTGGAATAAAAAGAGCTTTTGGCCAGTAGGTACCAGGCCAGTAGTATTATAGAAAATATTTTACGTCACTAAATGCATCAGCATCATTAATTAGTTTGTCTTAAATGATGTCTCTTACAACCAAGTCAACATCATTAAAAAGTACCCTTACAGAAGAACCTAATTCAATTACAAAACTACAGCCAACAAAAACCCCAACATCTACAAACTACCCGATCTAAGTTTTCATACAACTCGATTAAATTCACTTTTTCTTGTACCTTCTACCCGTACACTAAGAAATAAACCACTTGCTGAGAAAAATCGAATAACTCTCAAACCGCGGTTCGTGCTCAATTGAAGTGAATGCTATATTGTGGAGCGACAAACCTGGATAGCTATCTAGATTTGAGAGAAATATTCTACAGGAAAATAGGAACAGTTTTGTGAAGTAAGAGATAGTAGTGTTACCTTGTTTTTGATTGAAATGTTTTTTGATAAATTCATTTGTGCAACTGATGTATTTCAAAAGTACCGAAGGAGTCTTAACTAACTTAACTATGTCTATTTATTGCGCAGTCCCACTATAATCTCTGAACCTGTTGAGATGAAATTTAGTACATGAATAGGTGGCACCCTAAAGATGGATATACATAGGCTATCCGAGTGACAGATAAAGTAGTTTCCCGGTACCCAGGCGATAACGCGGAGAGAGGGTAGTATATAGATATGTAAACCTATCAGAAATAGGATTATTAGAAATAGATACCTCGGATGTTAACACAATTAAATAATTTGAATGTCCTTCACTGACCTGGCTGAAGTTTCAAATTAATTTAGCATCTTGTAACAGTCCTAAAATACTAATCACATTCAGGACAACCCTCAGTCTAATTCAAAATTATACACATGTTAGCAAAACACATAAGTTTATATAACTTCGTGCAAATAATAATCAGAAGTTTACCAACGTTAACACATACTTCTGTCCGTAGTAATTTAGTAAAGATGTCCCAACTATAAACCTAAACTTAGTTTGTAACAACACGAAACTAATCAAAATAATTTCAACATAAATCATAACTATGTTGATAAGATGTTATAACTATGTATGTATGGTTAACTAGCCCTACGTACATTGATTGCGAAACCTATGGATTCGGTAACAAATACTTAAAAGACCTCTTAGAAAAAAATTCTCGTAGCTGAATATCAGTAAGATTGGTTAACCAATCACGTACTATAAGATGATCATTTAGATCTCCCGAGCCTTTTCCCAACTATGTTGGGGTCGGCTTCCAGTCTAACCGGATTCAGTTGTATACCAGTGTTTTACGAGGAGCGACTGTCTATCTGACCTCCTCAACCCAGTTACTCGGGAAACAATTTAGGTTTCAATATTTTGTGTAAACAGTAAACAACAATATCAAGAAGACTTTGTAATATTTCCAGGATCAAAAAAAATTAAGCCATTTTGGCCGAAATATATGCATATAAACAATAGCCATGCTAATCCTTTTCGAAACAGCATTTTCTGGTACACTCCCATTTATTTTTACATACAGCAAAAAATATGTTTTCTTTTAACCAAACGTTAATCTACAGCGTGTTTGCCGGTTGACATTTATCTTTTTTTCTCCTAGATTTTACGTCGCTGTAAATTCTCGTTTTTTTCTCCGTTTTTTGTTCCCCCAAATTACGCTACTTGTATACATTTGGATAAAAACGTAAAGAGTCTGTGTTCTTGAAAATGGGTCAGAGTTTTTTGAGTTTTTTCAGCAAATAGATGTGGAAAGTGAGGGCTGCTTTTAGTTGAATCAACCTTATTTTAAAAGTCGGTGTATTTTTTGCCGTTTTAAATAGTAATTGCGATGCATTAGAGGTGCTTATTTAAGCAAAAAACGTACCTACCAAAAAGTATTTTGAAAAGGAAATCGTCAGCGAAAATAACGAAGTAATTACCTAATAACGTTATGGTAGGAAAAACACACAAAAGTGAATAAAAATATCCATTATATTATGTCTTGCCTCAGGGTAGTACCTGTATTTCCGTGAAATTACTCCCAAATTACAACTGTGAAGACATCATCCTCCGAGCCTTTTCCCAATCATGTTGGGGTCGGCTTCCAGTCTAACCGGATTCAGCTGAGTACCAGTGCTTTACAAGAAGCGACTGCCTATCTGACCTCCTCAACCCAGTTACCCGGCAACCCGATACTTTGGTAGACTGGTGTCAGACTTACTGTTTGACTACCCGTAACGACTGCCAAGGATGTTCAATGACAGCTAACCTACAATGCAACCGAAACACAGCCAATGGTGTCTAAGATATACTTAGAAAGTACATACAAACTTAGAATCTGGGACCTGGGATCGAACCCGCGCCCTCATACTTGAGAGGTTGGTCTTTTACCCACTAGGCCACCACGACTTTTCTGAAATTACAACTGTGAAGACAAAAATTATAAATAAACCACATTAGCTTTTGTACTTTTAATTTTAGGAACAGATAATTTATTAATGAATAATTAATAAAAATAGCTTTTTTGTGTAGTACAAATTCTGAGTAAATTGTCGCTCCGTATATTACATTATTTTAAAAATATTGTCCCCATGGCATCGTTTTCAAGGAACGAGAATAAAACAAAGGATCAAAACTAGTCATATACATACATACAAAACTACCTAAGGTCCTTCTACACTATTTTTATGTAACACGTAGGTAAACATTGTCGACATTATTTATTACAGTAGAAGCATTACAAAGTATTTTAACACCCACTTAACAAAAGGTTCGTTGATATATATTGAGTTACAGCGCAGTTTATGTGTAGTACTCTTTATCTCTCACACTTTGTACACTAGTGAAATAAACTTACATTTTATATACTTGACGACAAAAGTAGTTCATGTTGCAAGTGTAAAGAACTTCTTAAAGATCATGCTTTGTTTATGATTACGTACTGAGATAATCATTCTAAATAATATTTCGAACGCGGATGCTAATTTGTTTATTTACAATATGAAACAGCTTCACCGATTTTAATATGATTTCCTACAATCTTTTCTTAAGACTATTTTTGTTAAAACAGTCATCCCCAGGCATCCCATCCCGAATTTCTTCTTAATCGGTCAAGAAGTTTAAGCGTGAAAGCGTCAAGAAGACGTGATATCATACTTTCATAACATTAAAGGTACATACATCTTACATCCAAAACTACCTAATCTTAACATTTACAAAGACAAACCCATCAAACAAACATTATACATATTTACCCAACAAAGTAACATAAAAAGAAAAATATCTTCAAACAGAGTATCATGTCTCCATCTTTTAATCTGCTGAATGGTAGCACTAAATAAACGGTGAATAAATCCGAAATTCCCTTTTGTCCCGTTATTGTCGTGTTATGACAAACGATGTTAGAATCGAACATTGTGGATTACTTACAAATTGGAGCCATGGTGGAATTATTGAGGAAAATTTTATAGGTATCTGTGTTGGAACATGGTCATAAAATCTTCAATGTTATGCCATTACGCTAAAACAGCTGAAGTGATTGAGATGAAATTTGGCACTGAGGGTTGTCTCTTGAGATGGATTATAAATATATAACTGGATTCTTCAAGGCAAGCTTGTTCCATCTTCGACCACATTGTCGCTTACCATTGGGTGAGGTAGTGATCAAACGCAAGCTTATGACAATCCAAAAAAAAGAACATATACATAGGCAACTTTTTATCCAGGTGGAGGATACTGATACCCTGGCATGACTGGTTATCAGACTACCCGTGATGACAGTTAAAGATGTTCAAATGACAGTCGGAACTCTGACGAAACGTTCCAAAATTGATTCAAGATACATAAATGTCAGTCGATGGAATTGTTGAAATAATTGTTTGGTGAATGTTAGGAACGCAAATATTGGTTCTCATATTCAAATGTTAGGAATAACGATGTCTGTGACATAGGACTTCATATTGGCATAGCTTGTACATACCTACTTGCATTGAATACGCTAACAATATTGCCTTTCAACATAACTGGGTTGAAATTATGTAGTTTTTTTTAGACAAAGTATATGAATGATATACGAAGATTAGATTAGATAGAACTATCAATACGCTTAAAATTGGAACACTCGCAATATACCTAAATAAAAAATCTATATAAAATATTTTGCATTAGGTATTTTTGTCATGAGGCAAAGTGTACCTACTAAAACTCAGGAACAGCATTAATACCTTGATGACAATTTTATTGCAATTATTTTATGTATATTTCTCATTACAATAAAATATATCGAATATTCGAAAAACGGAACACAAAAACAACATAATTGAATGTTTACACTCATCTGAATGATATATCTTATTTCAATTAAGGATCGAAATAAAACGAAGCGGACATTTTAAACGATATGGTCCGAAACGCTCAATTTTCTCTGTGATGACATTAAGTTTTTAATCGGATTTCCATGTTGATTCGAGGATTAATGACGAACACGCATCTCATTGAAAACGGTTGTTCCGCGAAAATCTCCGTATCAAAATATATTATCATTAATTAAAAGGAAATTGTTAATAATAACGGACAAAGAACGATTTTATTTCGTATTGAACTAAAATATTATTATTTAAGAGATACCGTCGCTTGGTTCTCTCGTGAATAATGACTTCATTTGCATTGGGAATGGTGAATTTTAAAGTTAAATGTTACTCGCATAAACATGACTATTTATCACAATGTCTCGATAAAAAGCTTAATGACAAAATATACGTGCTTAATGGTACGTTAAAAAGAACAAGAATTGAAAGAATTGGAACCCTTTCAAATAAAATCATGTAAGTTTTTGTGAAGATCAGCAAATTGCTAATATAGGTTGTCCATAAAGAATGGTTGAATTCAGACCATAGGCAAGGTAATTTCCAAACTTTTGGACTCATTATCTGAGATTTTTTAGCGATTCTAAACTGAATACTAATTTGAGTTTTTTTTATTATTTTTATTATATCACATACATAATTACCGAAGAAATATTATTAGAAAAAAGTTACCGAAAAAAAATATTTCAAAAATTAAGTCGTTTTTGATCCATACTTCGAAACACAGAGAGAGTATGTATAGTGAGACATAAAACAGTAGATTTACGAAACTAACCAATGTAATATAATATGAATATGATAAGAAAGTAGGACAAATAAAATTTATAGTCTATTATGATATGGAATATTTCTGGCAAAGCCTTGGCTTCAACTGTAAGAGTACTTGATTTGTGCGCCCTAAATTTTTGTTATATCTTTTGCAGAAGTTGAATGAGAAAAGCATTTATAAGTGTTTTACGGCTGCTGTTTGATTTAGTATTATTTGAGTTCATGTTTCATATTTTTTTGTTTCATCTTGTTTCATAATTTTTATTTTGTTTGTTTTAATTTATAACTCATATTTTTTACTTGAGAGTTGTCTTCTTAGGAACTGTTGGACTGATTCGAAAATTCTTTCAGTGTCAGAAGTCCCATTATTGTTTCAAACGTAGGATTTATTATTTGTCTTTTATCCGGGTGCGTGGAGTTGTTCCCATTGGACACGGTGAAACCGCATAATGTTCTACTAGAAATAATAAACATAACTTTCCAAACACGGCTTCTACCAACAAAGGCGTGACATAATTTGATACTTGTAAACCATAATGTTACCAATCGTAACTTACGTAATAAAGTTCACCGACACAGATTACTCAACAAACTAGAAAATTAAATAAACCTCGAAAATTCTCTTACTAAACTAGAACATTCAACAAGCCTAAGCTCGCTCTGTAAATGTAAAACCGCCTACATACATATTCAACAAAAATAAATTAATTCTATGTTTGCATAGGCTGTGAGCGGTGCGAAAATTCTTAGCAGACTTAATTTGACATTTCTTCTACAAAGACCCATTGCCGTCCCTTTGGCCTCAAACGTCTCACTGTGTCAATATTAGAAGCCCAAAGCCGCATATTCAATATACGAATGTAAAGCAATTTAGTTCATGGGGACCCCTAGGGCGAAATGCAAATTCTCTGGCGAACCTACCAAAACGATTCAGGGTATGTCGCTAGGACGTCAAAAAAATAAATGTTGGACCTAAAATTATTTTTGGAGCCTTTGACATGAAACATTTGGAGCATTTGTATCCACAACGCAAGCTAGATTGTTTTTTCGTGTTTTGGAAGTAAGGTTACAAAATGGTTTGGACTTGCACAAAAATGGTACTTTGACATTATAATAAAACTTGGTCTTAAAAAAGTACCGGCTTTAGTACTAGGTATAAACCACGTCTTGAAAAATGTTATGCTCTAAATGTAGGTATTACTAAACCCAGCCCTTTTTAAAACTGTATTTTATAATAAGGGTGTGACATTTCACTCTAAAGTTAACGTCAGAACAGTTATAAAACGACTGAATATTATTTTTACAACCAGAAGTAGAATCAGCATAATATAATTCAAGAACCTATCCCGCCATGCATTCGAGTGGCTCTTCAGATCATCGAGAGCCAACCAACTTTGTGAATAAACTCACCTAATTTGATCCAATTTTAGAACCAATATTTTCATCCAATTTGAATGGTATATTATTGTACCTTCCAATTTCGTTTGATGATAGAATAGATTTGAGTTTTACAAAAATATCTGCCATTTGTATTAATATAAATTTGAATTTTATTGGCATTCAGTAGGTAGGGCAAAATAATTTTGATCATATATTTTAAAGATGTATTTTTGGATTATATAATTTGATTGTACAATGAGCGTAAGATTATATTCAGAAACACAAATAGACAAATCAAAAAAACAAACGAATTGTTAAAATGATATTTCCAAGTTTTTCTTACCATTCATCGTCTCAGCTATTAACGTTGTCAAGACCACAACGTACAACCTATTCCCATAAATAAATAGTTCCTTTTGTAATTCAGAAAATCAAATCAGAATTTCTTTATCCTAAGATCTGTCGCGAACATTTCTCACAAGTCACAGCCCATCGAATAATCCGAGGATTAAACGTACAAAAGAATGCAATCCCCTTTATCCTTGCCAAAGAAAATACGATAGGAAAGAAAGAAAGAAAGCATAGTTCTTAATACCATTGACATTTCATTCCTCTCGACGGAACCACAACAACTAAAACTAATTTATTTCCTCGCAGATAAAGATTCAGCTTGTCTGTTCCGGGAATCGAATCTCTGTACCCGTGATTGCATTGAGGCACTTCAATTGCGATAGAAAAGTAAAAGGAATTTAATTTTAGTCGTCAATTTTTGTTTTTTTTCTTATTTAAAACTGGGTTGAACTCAGGACGGATTGTAGGAAATGAGGGGAAAAAAGAAAACTGAAAAAATTACGTTTGTCTTAGATGGGTTAAAGAACTTGATAATGAAGTTACGCTTTAAAGGAAATTATGACTTTAGAACAATAGTTTTATATAGTGATAGAAAATATTTCATTACTTATTGTGTTTTATAAAAGCGTTGCAGCTCATTTTGTACAAAACAAAATTAAATAGTGGGAACAGTTTACATGAATTTGTGACATTTTACATACCGAGATAAAACAAACTGAAAAACAATACATACCAAACTAGACCAAAGCATTGTTCAATAACAATAGAACTCCAAAAATACATAGTTATTATTAATAACCAAAAATTTGTATTCCAAACAAATATTCCTACAGGGATCAAACGTTATTAAAACGTTCAAATAAATTACTGAAACGACAGAATATTTCAGGGGAACAACTGGGAATCTAAACACTTAACTTAATAGGTCCTTTGAAGCTTACCGCTTTCAGCTAAGGATTGTCGTCGAACCATCTAATATTAGTAGAAACTGCTACTTGAATTTTCCAATAGGACAAATTCAAGAAAATTGTTTAGCGTTTACAGCAAACGTTTCTGAATTTCTAGTAAATATTAGCGTTTAGGTCAAAACAGTGATATTAAAATTTTAATAAGGTTTAATATTATAGAACTACTAGCTTCTGCCAGCGGTTTCACCCGCATCCCGTGAGAACTACTTCCCGTACCGGGATAAAAAGTAGCCTATAGCCTTCCTCGATAAATGGGCTATCTAACACTGAAATAAATTTCATATCAAATCGGACCAGTAGTTCCTTAGATTAGCGCGTTCAAACAAATAAACAAACTCTTCACGTTTATATTATTAGTATAGATGTACTATTGGAGGAAGATTGGATAGTGAATGATGTCAGCTGGATAGACCTGCAAGTCTGTCAAGATGACTAATAATAAAAGTTTTATATGCAATACTTCTTAGAGCATTATTTGCTTTATGGGGTGTAAAAGACATAATTAATACTATATTTGCATAGATTACCGCTTTGCTGCGTAGATTTTTTAATATGTTTAGATTGTTTAACATAGTTCTTTATGGAAAACATGAAGATGCACTCCAGTCACATTTTTTGTGTTTGTATCAAAAAGCGAATTGCCTTTCTGTAGCCAAACAAAAATCTTATTTTCTAAGCAAAAAGTAAATACCTGACATAAACTAAAACAGATTCCATATAGACAGATAAATAAACAATTTGTACGCAGAGTTCAGTAAATAAGACTGAGGCAGAATGAAATCAATCGCTACGAGCGTAGCGGTGTAGCAATGACGTCAGCTTCGTAGCCGCGTAGCAACGTAGCAGCGTAGCAGCGTAGTCAATATACAGGGTGCGAGTATGTAGCAATGTAAATAAAATGTTACATAGATTGTTATATTTTTCGCTTACATTTCATGTTCTGGTAAATGTTAACATTACGTATTCCGGTGCTCTCTGTTATATAGTTGCTGTTTTATGTCCTACATTTACTCGTGTTACAAAAGTAGGTATGTACTACTACATTTCATATTTGCGTTTGTGTTTTACAATCGGTTTCTTGTGTAGATTGATTTCATATAAAAATTACATATGAATTAAAACAAATTCAAGTCTCATTTTTTGACAAAATACAGCAAAACCTTGAAATAATTAGATTAAGAAATTGGAGGGGTCACATAATGACAATATTAAATATTTAAAACCCAAACACAATACCTTCACTCCAACTTATCTAATTCTCATCTAAATTCCTGGCACACCCAATCAATTAACACGGACGAACTTTTTGTCATTGTGACGAACTTCTTTTCCCCTTTTGTGACGAACTCCTCAATTCAGAACTTCACTAGCTCCTCTTTCAAAGAACGGCCGAGTTAGATTCGAAGCGGGCGAGACAAAGGGAAGTTTCTAGTCTCGCTTATTTTAGGCCCATTCATGGGTACTGCGGTTTGTCTGTATGTTTGTATGTTTCTTGAGGTGTGGTTTGAAAACTTAGGTGTTTCTTGGTTTGTGTAGAAGTGTTTGTTCTGTTTATAATTGTGGTTGTGAATTGTGAGAAGATAATTAGGAGTGGGTACTTTATTTATTCAGTAATATATTGTGACGTTATATTGTGACGTATATATTGTGAGTTTTTTTTGGGAAAAAATAATTAGGAGTAGGTATTTAATTAGGATATAAATATGATTTCAAAAAACGAAGTCAAGTGGGAGCGTGCCTCTTGGGCACGCTCCCACTTGACAGCGATGGGGACGAATTTTTTGACGCTTTTTAGTTGTTTGTTTTACTAGGATAGTTTTTGATTTTTATTGTAAATATGTAGTATATAAATGATAAAATAATTGTAGGTATATCATATAAAACTGTTAGATTTACTTAGACAGTTAACATTGTAATCGAATTAAACTTAACTAGTTTCAAAAACGAAGTCGTTGGATCATTTCCGATTCAGTTAAGTTTTTAGAAACTTTTAGATTATTACAAAAGCCTTGTTAAAACTAAAGTATTATTTAATATTCTACCAAAAAAAGTAAGCGTGTTTTTTATTATAAAATACATTTGCATAGCTATGACGTAACCAAATCCTACGTAATCAACGTGCACGGCTCGCAGAGTTTTAAGCTTAGTTGTTCAATAAAAAATCCTATTTGCTTTCACTGGGCCCATGTATTCTGTATTCGGGCATTTTATTCCGATTTAGAATCGATATAATTTGAATTTCGATATGATTAGGTAGGTTATACGATTATTCCGCTGTATCGGTAAAGTTTCAATTTTGGATACGAGAAAAAAAATCTTAATAAATATGTAAATATACTGCTTTCAATAAAACGTGCAAAAAGGCGGGTTTTAAATAAATTCGTGGAAAATCCTTACAGTAATAACCCTGTTTCAGATATTTCATGCAGAAACCCGAGCTTTACAATAAAAAGTAAAATATTAAAAATACTCTATAAAAAAAAATACTAGGTAAGGTCCAAATTCTATAAAATACTCCAATAATAGAAGAATCGGAACTAAATTAAACCAGAAACATCTGGTACATTTTCCATCGCTTTGATCCCAAAATCAGCAAAGAAAAAAAACAATTATTCAGTTAGAAGCCATTTATTAGCCTGATGCCCGTATTTGCGGTCTTGGATTCAATTTTGGGATTCCAGCCATATGGTACAAGCCTTTTAAATACAAAACAACCTTACATATATGTATGTATGTACCATACTACACACACTGCAGATTAAACAGTCGACTGATAGTTGACACGAAGGAAAAATTGTTTTTTTTAAAGAAAATCTTGATTCCAATCAGAGTTTTCGATCAGTCTGATACAGCCAAATACCTGATCTTTGTAATGTGCGTACTACCATTCATCTTCATACTGATTTATGAGCCCAAACAAACTATCGGCCGACTATAAGTTTGTTATATGCTCTCAGAGCAAAAATTCACTTTCGGTGACATAAAAAGACAGCCTGAATTTTAGTATACAGTACTAAGTATTTGGGATGCTAGACTTGACATCTGTCGTCAGAACCCTTTATTAAAGTCTGACCCAAACATAACTTGGGTATTATGTACAAGAAATATTTTGAAAATATTTTCGTATTAAGTTCTTAAGATTCTTGTACCAAATACTAGTCTGCCAATGCTATATGAGAGATAATTTGATTTCGTTTACCTAAATCAAGACTACATACTGAGTTAATAATTTTTATCACCTTGTTATGCACATCGCTCTCGTTAGGCTATATTGTAAGATGTTCAGCTGACTCTTTTGGCACACCCGCATACCTACACTACGAAACAAACTGATTCCAAAAGTTTTATTTCAGAAAAATAAGTGGTACACCAAAAGGTGAACACAGAATACCAATCTCAAACCGTTGTCCTGATCGATTGCTCGAAGCTCGCACTTCTATTTTACTTACAGCTCACTTAATGAACTCGGACCATCCACTGGCCCCTTGGCTACCTCCCAACTTTAGACAGTCGAGCAAAAAACTTCCTACCAAAGTCGGTCAGACTCCTATCAACTTTTATTAGTTTTTCCTTTTTTAATGGTGACGTAATTCTATAATTAGTCGCACGACGTTAGAGCGAAAATTCGTATGTTTTTCGAAAGTTTGACTGTCGACTAATTCGTGGGGAGTTTCGTTTAACTAGTTTTGGTTGCAGTTTTGCTTTAGTTTTATTAAAATAGTTTAATAAATTACACTACGTATATAGTTTTAATTATGTTTTTGGTATTTTAAAACTTTTTTTGAAATTATCTTCCCTATCCATTCGAGAAAACTTAATTGCAAATCTGAAAATGTAACTGATGTGTTAGAAGTATTTTTTTCTATTGGAGTTTCTTCTTTTATAATATGATATTCACAATCGACTTCCTCTAAACGCCATAACCAAGCGATCAAAAACCCATACAAAATTAGAAGCTAATATTAGTACGGTGACCATTAAAATCTCAATTTCAGCAACTCGACCAAAACATGGTTGGTTTATACCCCTCTTTACATAATGACCACGCTTAACGCCCATTGGAGTCTATTCCTATTGAATAAACTCATTAGGGTTTCCATTCAACCGTGGTACCTCGGACAGGTCCATGGTCCATTTCAATGGCTATATAAATACATGGTGGATCGATTATTACCTCCTTTCTAAGGGACGGGAAATCATGGTTATTGGTTATGTGGGAAAAAGCTGATGTTATTTTATTTGTGGGTATTTTAATGAGTCTCATTATTTCTTCGTGTATGAGGACCCTGAGAGTAATCTTTCTTGAAAAGAAAAAGATGATTAAAAATATTAATTTTGCAAAATGTAAATAATAGCAACGAAAATGTATTTTTAATAGCATTTAAATAATAAAACAATACATTCTCTTTTACCTCCGAGTGCTCCCTATATTTTTTCCTATACGTACGAAAGTAGGCCATAAACAGCTAATCTAGAAAAAAAAACTTAATGTAGCGTAATACAGGTACAAAACCTGATAATAACATGACTCGCATATTCTATTCACGTCGCCATCCAAACAGTGTCCTTAAATCACCGTACACATAGTCACACTACACCTACACATCGCAGAACCGACCGTAACTCGTACACAACAGAGTTGAAATTCCGCTGTACAAATCTTGATTACGCGTGAAGCTTGAAATGGACTTTAAGCAGATGTTAATATGGTTTAATTTTGTTCGCAGGGAGGTTGTTTTGAGGCGTGAAAGTGGGATTATGCATGGACACGTGATCTAGCGATGTCTGCGGCTTTCCTCTTCGCGGCGCTGGGCGCTTTGGCCCTCGTCAGCCGCACAGGTGAGAAGGGACCTCTATTTATGTGCAACCACGGAGTATTAGGTCGTGTGACGTGCCGTATGCTGTTGTGGCTTGCTATAGTGTTTTTGTGTTGAGAATTCTGTGCCTCAAAAGAAAAAAATATTTACTTTTGAAATAACTACACTGGATTCAGAGCTGGGCGGGATTGCAAAACCATTGTACTGAGCCTACAGAATTAATATTTTTTATGCTAGCTTCTGCCCTTGTTTTACACGTATCTCGGGGACCATTTAGAATCACAAGGATAGAAGCGAGCCTATGTCCGTCTAAGGAGAAACTTATCTCTGTTCCAAACATTTAAATATACTTCAGCCGTTTAAGCGTGATTGAGTAACATATATACAAACAGATTTACTTTTACTAGAATAGTAGAATTTTTGGTAGCTTTTTTTCGTGGCTTCGTGGCTTTTTTCGTGGCCAGTTTTTTCCGTGCTTTATCTTGATGTTTTGTTCTGCCAGCGTTAGGCAATATAAGTCTAGCTTTTGTACTGAACCTATTTGGCAACAGTGAGGCTTAAATCTTTAAATACATAGCGCTTTTACTTATTTTTTGTATTGTCCCTTTTTGGGACGCGACAAATATATTTTTTCCGATTTTGTTTTGGACTTTGTCACAAAAGTGGACGCTGGGTTTTTGTTATGTCGAGTTTTTTGTTCTTTAGTCTGAATTAGAGGAATGTGAGTTGCTAAAGTTAAAATTTTGAATATTTGTTCGTACGTATTTAAAAAACAAACCAGTCAGTGAAATTGTAATATCGCCACAAAAAAGTCATTTTTTACATAGTACGACATCAATACACATAAATATAATTTAATAAATACTTACCTACTTATATTGGTATGCTATAATATAATTAATCGGTAGTGGCATTGTCTTTTCTTTACAATAAAACAGGTTTCAATCAATAGTAAAATTGGCTTTTCAAATAAATGTGAGATAAAAAATAATAGCCTTTGCGCTTAAATAAATTGCCTACAGGTAAGTACCTCATATTTGCGATTTTACATTGAAAATAAATGAAATGAAATCATATTTGTTTGAGGTTATTCATTTAATATTATATTTAAAACCATTATTTGATTATATTGGTCTGCTTTTGTTACGCGCGAGTTTTCAAATAGTTATTGTCGTGTTTAGAATCTTGTTGAACCATTTTAAACAGTTACGGATTCTTGTAAATAATAAAATCTTTAGTAATAAAATAAAGAGGAAACATTTTTTTTGTTTGTATTCTAAAGGAAATCTAATTCTGAAAACTACTGAACTTTTTTAAAAATGTGAACCTTCCTGCTACAGTGAAATAGTCATCTATTTAACATTCTAATCATTTAAAAAACAAAATAACATCACACAAAACAATAAACCTCTCTTAACAGACGCCAAAATGATCTCAAAGCCACCACTAATTCGTACCGTCCCGACATATTTCACTCCAGTACTCCATTACTTTAGAGCACAAGGAAGCATTTACTTGATTACACGAGCATTTTAAACGTAGCTTACACAAACTTGTGACGTCATCTAAGCTCACCGAAATACAGTCAGTCGTTAACGCCATGAAATTGTCGTTCACTTAAGCCCTTCTCGACCTGGGTTCTCAAAGTGATCCAGATTTCAAGAGAAAGAGCTATATGGACATGGAGAATTAAATGACTAGCGGAGGTGCCATAACGGAAAATCGCCTTAGTAGCACGCCAAAATGCGGGAGGACGAGGAACGTTACTGTCTTCGCTCTTGTACGCCTTCTATGGCCCCATTTTTTTTTTAAGCCAAATTTTGTGGATGTAAGTATGACGTCTGACAGAGAGGAATGGAAGAAAAAGACAGGTTGCGCCGACCCCAAATGACTTGAAAAATAGGACAGGAAGAAGATTATCATGATGATAAAATTTCGTTGATCAGTGTCTCAAAGAAACAAAATGCCTCGTTAATTGACGTAACTGATCGTTTTGGTCATGGCCCAATGTACGAATTTGACCTAGAAGGAGGCCCTTGACCTAGCTGCATTATGGCATCTCCGCTCACCTTTCCTTACTCCGTGTATAAGACCTAGTACCGTCTGTTTTTCACTAGAAAGTGGATCACTTTAACGTTTGGTTGTATGGTCTGTGACCTCCTTTCAGAACTGTAAACGTTTTGTTTTTGAGATGTGATACGGAGACGGATAAAAGCACGATGACAGGGTTGAAATATACTGATTCTAATTAGTCCGCATTTTTGATAACCCTAAAATAATGGACACTTATTTTTTATTTTTGTAAAACATTAAATATTTACTAAGATATAACGCAACACAAATTAAAAATGGGGGCTCGTGACGTCACGTCTATGTAAAATTTGTACTTAACAGTGACGTAATACAAAATTCAATCGTATTGTATGTTCGTTGTTATTTATTTGTAAGAGTTTGTTGTATACCATTATTGCAGGATTATCTACGAAAGCGGACTAATTTTAATATTCGTTTTATGACTAATTACTCATTCACGATGCCCTAATAACATATTTTTTTTTACTGTTTTTTTTTTCGGGTTTGAACAAAATGGTGTCTGATTAATAGGACATTTGTTAGTTTATATGAGAAAGGGGATTAGTGAATTGGTGCTGACAAAGACAAGTGGTGAGCTATCAGGTCTGATCGATTGATGAAACGTTTTTCTGCCCAAGTGACTCGGATAATGTTTTCGATTTAAGCTAGGCTCCGAATTGAAATCTGTCGGTGAGAATTGTTCCTTGAAAATCTTTTTACTTCAAACCATCCCTATTTACTGAATTGAGTACCTCCTTGATTTTGGGAAGTCGATTCAAAAATAACGAAGTTAAAGTACGTAGTTGTGTTAAAGCCATATTTTTGAGGTATGTAGAGGTATATTTCCATAATTTTCGTGTTATCGTGGACAATCACCGATAATCTGCGCAATGCTTTATAGGACTTTTATAAGTGCATAATACTTATTTAGTTTCAATTTTTTTGGAAGCAAAGTAATCAGTTGAGTTGTCAAAAGACTACAGTTTTCTTTAACAATTCTATTGCAATATACAAAAGATTTCATGTCAGCTTTTTACACCCATATTTCACTCACATTTTATTTCCTTACTTGGCAGTTCTAAAAATAAATACGAATACGAATAATATACAACTGTGGGTTTGTAAAGGGCTCTCTGTTAGTTTCCGGGTAAAAGGGAGTGAGCATTTAGGGCGCTGACTTGAAGGAAAAGGGGGTGATTAGCCTAAGGGCCTAGGAAGGGACACCTACATGATTTAGTTAGATAAAAATGTTTCTACAGATTTCTTCTTATAAATTATAGATATGTGGCCAATTCGAATGGGATTATAATATGTTAATTTTGTGTTCTATGGTAAAACAAAAATTTTTGAACCTCCTCCTTTTTGCGAAGTCGGTTAAAAATGCCTCATGCGAAATGAAGAAAAGTGAAAAATATTGAGTTAAGTTTATCCTTCTTGTGTTAAGAATAAAGCATCATTTTAAAAACCTTTTTCTCTTATTAAAACTATATTATAATAGAGCAAGAAAGCTCCAACAAGATTAAAGAATTTTAATAAAAAAACACTTATTTTATTTTTTTCACCCGTAGCAATGTTAACTAAGACTTTTAATAGTTTTAGTGCCCTCTGCATTGACTTCTTAAAGTTAAACTCTGAACAAATATGAAGGCTTCGTGGTTTTCTAAGTTTTCTGTCTAATGCGGGCCAAAAGTTCGTACAAAAAGTTAAAAAAAAATGGAGCAGTACAAAGCAAAGGTTTTAACTTACATTTAAGGTTGTAAAAAGTTGTAACTTACATTGGGCGCTTAAACTTTAGTTTTCTATTCTTTGAAATATTAAATATGTTGGAATGACTTTATCTTTTGACCGATGTGATAATGAAACCAAATGTGAATAAACTATTTAACATAGGGGTTACTGATACTAAAAAAACTAAAATACCTCTATATATGTTTCTTTTTACTTACATCTTTTACTAATTGCCTTTGCGATTTTCTATTTGTCCTTTGATAACATAGTAAAATTTCTCTTAATTACTTGGCGTATTAAGTTAGCTACACCGAATAAGCTTTGGTCCATACAGTTGAGCGAATTGGACGGAGCAAATCTGACACAATTGTCTCAAGAATATTTTTGCTTAAGTGCGCAATGATGTCATCCTTTTGGGTTCCGTATTGTATGTTGAATTGTTTGTTTTTCGTAGTCAGCTTTTATTTTAGGAATACATTGAGCTAATAGGTATTATAGGACTATATACAATTTTAAATACCCCCTATTAATATCTATGGCAATAAAGGGCCTCAATTCAAGTACACAAAAAATACATTTAAAACTCTAGCTGTTTTGTCTACTAAAAACTTTAAGAGTTTGTTTGGACTCATAAATCAGCATGAAGTTGAATGATAGTACGCACATACAAAGATCGGGTATTTAGCCGGTATCCGACCGACTGACAACTTTGACTGGGGTTTAGATTTTCTTAAAAACATACTTTTTGTAGCTTTTGTGGGAAGATAGGTGTAGGTATATGTTAGTAGTCAAGGAGAAACAAAAGAATAACACAAAAATACAGAACCCTCACTTTTCGTACCCAACTTTACTTGACCGTTTTTTTCTCTTTTTCATCAAATATAAAAAGAAATCTTGTGTAACGTCCATTAATGGACGCCGGTCTTGATTGAAGTGGTTCATGACAAAATGTAATTTAGACCCTCAGTACATTATCTTGGCGCGTTATCCCTCCATCTGCTTTCTGGCGATTCTGGTTGAGTTGTTCTATTCTGCTGTACGTTTTTTTTCCTTCTAAATTAAGCTGTGTTTGAATGTGTGCAGCTTTTTTATTTTGGAATTAAATACATTCAACTCATGGCGTGAAAAAAATAAAGAGAAAAAGTTTGAAAATAATGTGCAGTATCGTTTTTTTATTTTTCTAAATTATTTTTTTTTTTTCAAATCATTTGTTAGATTAGACGTGGGCATTCTACCGCATGGAATAATCTTTGAAAGGCGTGTCACAAAGACACACAAAAAATAGTTGTTAAAACAATGCTTACAAAAAAAAAACCTATTACAAAAAAAGAACACACACACCCGAAAACCCGCTTCCGAAACTCCGAAGAAATTAGTTCTATAACTCAGAAACACACAATAGTTGTCTTCCCCGCCATAATGTCATAATGCCACGAAGACAAAACTGTTCTAGTGCCGATATTAAACTTTGTTCCGTGATATTTATCGCGACGTTGTGACAATGTTGCTTCGTATTGTATTTTTAGTAGGTAGATATTGCTCGAGTACTGTAGCGGATTCTTGCTTTATTTAGTGTGTAATTTTTAAATTGTTGAGGATATTGAATGGGGCGGTTTAGTTTGTATTGAAGTTTCGAAATGGATAAAAGCATTCTTGAGTGTGGTAAGAATGTCGTGTGTGTGGTAGACAATATTTGTAAAGAATTCTGTATTGATCTATATTTAACGTGTTGTATAGCTAACCAGTTTTTAGGATGTTAAATATTTTCAGTTTTTTGCTACTGAATTAAACAAACCTTGTTTTGATATTAGCCAAACTCCCCATCTACGAAACACTATTTTCACAAAACAGGCCCAATTGTTTATTATTAGGTCATATTTTTCAATTTCAAGACGAAATGAAAGTGTGCTAAAAATCTTAATTATTCTCTCTAATAACATAGTTTGCTTAATTAGCTTCTCAGTAGCAATTAGTGAAAGAGTTGACAAAGTAGTCGAGGCACACCTCCGACGTAGCTTCATTAAAACGTCGTTTACATACTAAATTCAAATTTTCTTTGTGCAAGGAACCAAGATTTAGAGATGGGACGTGAGCGAACTCAAATAATTAGGTAGTTCGAAAAATTACACCGTGTAATCCGAACCCTAGTGATGTGCTTTGAATTCTATCGATAATTTACTAGAATCACATTTCAAAGTGACTTATTTGTGTTACGTGAGCGAGGGTATTTGAATAAGGAATTTCGTTTATAGAGGTGAATGGATTTGTCAGTCAGTTTATATATTCTTTAGAAAGTGGAACCGGTTTTCTGTATCGAAGTTTGTAATTTCCGACTGACTTGACCTTTAAGTTGAGACTCGGAGTAATCAAACACAGGCACTTTAGGGTCTTGTTCATTACACGCGTTTATCCCTAGTCCCTAGGATGTTTTAGTTAAATAGTTCTGATATAATATTGTCAGTTTTACTAAAGAAAATAATATGAATGTAGCACAATTTAACATAAGCTGGGTATTTAAACTATATGTTTGTCCGAGATGTGTTTTTTCACTAAGCCAATTCATCTATCGATATCGATAAATAATTACGCGCATCACTAAAATGGAAAGCGAAGTTTCCACAAAGAGTGAGCAAGTTCACAGTCCCGGTGACTTAAGTGGCACCAACTTGACTTCCCGGTGGCAACGTGATGAGTTTCACAAGTGACATACTTTTTGTATTTGTCGGCAAAAAGATAATGTGTAGAAGTTCTATTCACTTTTTGGGCTCAGCTAGTGAAGACCATGTAGTCTGACCACTATGTAAAACAAATACGTTTTAAAGAGATATTTTTTGTTTATTCTTTTCACCATAAAGGCTCCAAAGCTACTGAACCGATTTGAAAAATTCTTTCACTAACATGAAGCTACATTATCCTCAGGTGATAATATTTATGTATTTTATCCGAATACGAGAAGTACATAGGTTTTACGGGACGCGGATGGGAAACAGAATCGAGGGAAACAGCTAGTAACAAATATATATTTTAAATTGATGAGTTTGCCTGTAACTATTTCGCCTAGTATCTAACAATCTCTAGCTTGGCTGACAGGAAAGTTTACTATCTATACACTTTTCCATGTATTAACTACATATTACTATGTGTAGGATGCATAAACGATCGCTTACGGAAGCAGATGAGATGCGATATCATAAACAAAAGACATCTAGTGCTCAGATACCCTGACGGCTCAGGAAGAGAACGTCTAAACTTTGTATCAGATACAATCTAGGTGATATGACACATTATAATGTTAACTAGTATATCTAAACTTGATATTATAAAGCTAAAGAGTTTGCTTGGAATTAATATTATAAAGCTGGCGTGTTATTTGTTTGAACGCGGTAATCTCAGGAACTACTCGGAAAAAAGTATTTCTATGTTAGATACCGTAAAATTCTTTAGACGACTTTTTAACTGTGTGCTCAAAATACCCATGTGACGCGGGTGAAACTACTAGTGGAAGCTAGTTAAAACTGTATTTAAAAATGTCTTGGAACATTGGGTATAATGATGGTAAATAATAAATTAAATTCAGGGCAAGGTTAACAGATATATTATTTTAAGATATTTTTAGGCAGAAATTTAATTTAGGTCAACTTAAATAACCTTCTACGTCTATCCATTTGACTTCTTTAAAGTATTACAAAATGGCAAAAAAGTATCTTCAAGGTATTATTATAATTGAAGACCATTCTTTTAATGTTCTACAACCAACATCCTTGTCCACAGGTTGCACAGACAATACAAACGGCTTAGGCGCAGACGGAGTACAAGAGATAGACTATACCGACGTAGACCTAGGACTAACACAACGAGGTCCCAGGTTCGATGTCCCGCACTCGAAGAACGTGACAGCACTAGTGGGGAAGACGGCACAGCTCAACTGCAGAGTCCATGATTTGGGGAATAGGACTGTAAGTATAAGGAATAGGACTGTAAATATATTGAAATGCTACTTAATTTTGAAGATAGATCTAACGTCATTCTAATCTCCCCTGAATAAGTACCTCCTCTGCCACACTGAATATAAAAAAACTGAATTAAGTGACGTTTCAGTATTTTGAGGTTAGACTTATCCTCTAAGTGAAAAACTCACGGATTGTTGTTAAGTTGTCTAATACAGCCTCTATCCACACGAACCTAAAGCGCCAAGCGTTGCATAAAAAAATATCATTGATTGACCCAAAACTAACAAATGAATTTCACATAAAAGGCAAAAAATAATAATAAAATTGATAAACGAAATGAAAATGATAATTTAAAATCGCTACACATTTTACTGAAACAAGGTTACAAAAACACAAATCATAAAACGAGCATAAAAACTAGTTTCGATAGTAAAATTGATGGCTCTTCAAAATTAATCACATTAGCTCCAGGTTCACTTTTAAAATAAATATTGAACAAAGTCAAATATACTGAAAATACTTTGTGCAATCATTTGTTTAAATCATGAGTACCTTGATTGTTTAATTTTTGTAGTCAATATTTCTTGACTTACACTATAAATTAATTTGTAGTGTTGTTACGCTTTTTATCGATAATTAAAATCGCAATTTATAGAACAACCTCTTGATTGAAGTATTGAGATTAAAATTGCATTGTTCAATAACAAAGTCAGGAAGATAGTTCAATTAATTGTTTTATTTTCATTCGTTCATATTAAATTAGTGCCTTGCTTTTACAGATATCGATATTATGTTCCATTTTTTAAACTCTTGACTATCGTATCTTTGATTTCATTGACTCAAGGATATCAAAGGAACTTTTAGGAATTGTTCCAATAAATTCAGTCAAAGATTTTTAGAATCTAGAAACTAGACTAGCTAGTACATTCGGGACCAATCAAAATCCACTCGTTTTCGAACCAAAACGAGTAACATAACTCATTTATCTATCCAATCCAAACAAAAGGCAATTCCACTGAGTTTAAAACAAAAAACATCTAAAACTAGGATTACAGTGCAGTAAGCGGATTTTTTGTCAAAGAACAAAGTTGATATCGAATTTCTCTGGAATCAGAATATCGGTGAGCTTTGAAAATCGTTTTCGTGCGTATAAGCAATATAAATAATTTCAAGACCAAAGACGCTTTTATTTAAATTTAGACTTTAATATTAATCATATTTTAAAGCTTACAATTAAATTAAATAAAAAATCTAAACACAGCAGATCATATTTTCAAATCAGATCTTTTTTAGCATGCCAATTATATCGATACTTAAGTCCCTATCTTTGACATCACTAAACAACAATTTTAAATAGTTAAGACTTAAAAAAATATAGCTGTAATCAGCTTATGGTTATTATATTGATGATGAATGTGTTTTGTGACCAGGTATCATGGATCAGACACCGCGACATCCACCTGCTGACGTCAGGGCGGATGACGTACACCTCAGACCAGAGGTTCATCAGCGTGCACAACCCTCACACCGAGGACTGGATACTGAAGGTGAGAACTACTGCATATTACTGTGTGAGCTAGTATCATGGATCAGACACCGTGACATCCACCTGCTGACGTCGGGGCGGATGACGTACACCTCAGACCAGAGGTTCATCAGCGTGCACAACCCTCACACCGAGGACTGGATACTGAAGGTAAGAAGTAAAGAAAATCATTAAATATCTCTTTCTGTGGGGAACTGGGTTACTGGGTTGTGGAGATCAGATAGGCAGGTGCTCCATGTAAAATACTGGTTGGCAGCTGCATATGGTTAGACTGGAAGCCGACACCAATATAGTTGGGAAAAGGCTAGATAATGATGATGATGTACAGTCAACTTCAGGTCAGTGGTAACGGTTTTATAGGAAAATCGAGTTAAGGTGCATGACAGTTACCACTGATGTGCGGTCTACCGTACCTACATTTGATGTATAATTTAGAATAGATCTTGCATATTTAAAAATAACTGTTTATCACGAATACTGATCATGATTTATAGATTTCCCCTATATGAAAGGGATTCAGTATCACTACCAAAACTAACTATAATTTGACTTCTCCCCATATGACCTTCACTAAATTCCACATAACAAAATAATGACACAATAAATCCACTCAACGACATAATAATATTATCTAAGCTAGAATATTCAGGCTATACAAATATTGAGTGATGACTCATAGCTTAGAATCCATTAGGATAATGTACCTACCGTGAAGGTTACAATGATAATATATGACCTTCTTGGAGACTGGCTGGTGACAAATATTTGAAATGAGAATGTGTGAAAAATGTATGGCCTGTACCTATTTTTAAAGAAGGTTCCAGTTAAAAAACTTTTAATAAGCAGGTCGCACCATAGAGTATAATATTAAGGATAGAATAGATGGCTTGTTCATTAGAATTAATAACACCCTTAATTATCGTCACCTGGTGTCTTACGTTGAAATACGATAGCTACATCTTACATTATAAATGTGAAAATTACCTAAAAAGTCTGTGTAATTTATACTGTAATTACATTAACGGCTGTTCTCAATCTCCTATCGTCAAATAGAATATTGTTTCATTTACTAAACATAGGAATTTAACATCACTTTAATGGAGCTAATGTCAAAATTCTTCTCTAGGACGCAAGATATATCCATAGATATAAATAATATTGGGAACTCTAAAATGATTCAGAGTCAAGATAGGTAGTACCTACCCTAAAAAGGACTTGGCCCATCTATTCAGCTGGTGAAAGGTCAGATGCGTTCGCAGGGGAACTCCCTGCGAACGCATCTGACACCGTGGGCTAAAACAATAACTATCGATTTTAGTGTCGCCCTGCACATCATGTAGAATATATTATTACCTGTAGCTTTACGTCAAATGTCTTCAGCAAAAACCCCTCACACCTTGTCCAGACAGGTAATTTGATACAAAAGCCCGTCTCCTAAGTGGAGCTGCAACATTAATCATCTGAGCATATCGCAGCTTCACGCTGCTTGCTCTGCAGCTCCTCACATAATGCTTTTGACACTTTTTACTGTCTTTTGTTTTTTAGCTATAGTGTAAGTAGTTGTTTTACGTATTTCGACTCCATATGGGACATTGATCCATTTTTTTAAAGGTATTCGAATAGAGACGTAATTGCCTTAATACTTTGTTCAGAAGTATTTTCTTGAAGAAACATATTATGTTTTTCGATTAAGCAGAAATACAACAAAAACGAATGAACATATGTTTGGGCATGTATATGCCCCACGAAACTGTTTACACTTAAAAACATAATTTTAAAACTTTTATGCTGTGTGTTACAAAAGTATTCGTAAAACAGAAGTAGGGTGTAATGGTCCCTTATAAAGTATCAATTATTTTTTTAAACGTTGTGTGATTTTGAATAGGGTATGAAACTAAGGTGTAAAGCCTATCGAGAAGCGCGTAGGCATAGTCTATCGTGATACCCCCCATTAGTAGGCAAAGTTACTTCTGCTTACTTCTGCATTTCTATTAACCAGCAAATATTTTTTCCAAGCTTTATAGTAATAATAAAGTATTTACTTGTTCCCAGATTCGGTTTCCGCAACGTCGCGACTCTGGTATATACGAATGCCAAGTCGGCACCACGCCTCCCATCGGCCATAGAATGTACCTCTCCGTCGTCGGTAAGTACAAGATTTATTTTATTTTTTACATAGAAATAAAGAACTTATTGAAAGAAAAAGAACGAATTACTGTACGTATGACAATAAGCGTTAAATAAAAGATAATACTGTAAGTAGGTACCATTTGCATTTGACAGTTAAAAAGTCACGCAAGAGACAAAATATGACAAAAAAATATAACGAATAAAAATCTACAACGTTGGTGAGCATGGTACCCAAGGGTTTTATTCTAAAGCCAAGTTCTGACTACAGCCCATAATTAAGCGAGTTAAGGCCAAATACTGAAACATCATTGAGCTAAAGTTAACTCAGTACTCAAAACTTAAGTAAGTACCTAAACTGAGACTGACGTATTTCTAGGTATAAGAAGGGTCTCAAGAATAAAATTAATTAGCCTTTGATACCTAAAGGGGGTACCTTTAGGTATCAAAGGCCTTTGCATATAAAACATAAATAAAAATGGCGCGCACGTACTTTTTACAAAAAATTAGAATAAAAAAAATAAAACGCTCTTAACTCAGTGCATTAAGTCAGAAAAGATAGGTCACATTCAAATACAAGTTAGTGGCACAATGCGAAATTAGAATAATGTATTCAAATATAAACAGAACTACTTCGGATGGCGCCAATTGGTTGAAAAAATCTGAGAGCTCTCCTAGTTACAGAGAATACCTGAACAGCCAATTTGTGATTTAAAAATAGAATTTTTATAGCGACCTCTTTCTTTTAACTTTTTGTATTTATTTAAAATTAAATAGAGAATGTCAATTATTTATTTTTGAAATAAATATTATTTTTTTGAATGTGATTCAAAATATTTTTATTGTTTTAAAATGTATTTTTATTGACGCTCCATTTAATTTACTTTATGTCAACATGTCTCGTATTTCATCACTCATCAGATATATTACATGATGAATAATATATTTTCATATGTGCCCAATTTTTAGCTACTCGCTTCTAGGGACTTTCTCAGATACTTAAACCTGGCTTAGTGATATAAAATAGGTATATCTTAAGGGATGTTACATGCTGTGCTAAAAAAAACTTCTTAATAAAATTTACAACAAAAAAATGTAACCACAAAATTAATTAAATCTTTTTGCATCTATAAAATTCATTTAAAATGTACAAGCAATATTTTCTTTGACCACAGTCATGCACCATTTACTCAGCGTATTCAAACCATATATCTTTTCTTTACGATCTCCGAATTATAAATAAGAACTATTTTTACTATTCAACTCTTGGTTATTATTTATCACTTTTAAAATCAAAGCAGGAGAAATCTGCGTGCATTCAGTTTTTATCTAGACTTTTCTAGAGTCAGCATAAAATGAAACTAGACTGAAAAGAAGCTAGTTAATTTATTCGCCTTACTGAGTTAATGGCCGAGAGAATTCTTTTTGAAAAAAAAAGCTGGGTATGTTAAATGGGAAACATTAAGGGAATAGATTTTTTAAATATTCTTGTATTCGTGTTTATTGATTATTTTTTTGAGTTTTTGGTATTGTCAGAGATGGTTTTACACTTTTATTTGAGTTGAGAATTTTAATAAATACAATTAGAAATCTTGCTAGCCGAATTACTTAGAAATTCAATTATTACCAATTTTATATTAAAACCTCTAGGTCAAAGTTAATATTGTATAATTTATGTCTCGTTATCAACTTATTTTTATATGAGGTCGGTGAAGCATATATTCTTTCTTCATAGTTCTTATGTCATCTCACAATTTAAATTGCACAGTAAAAAAAAAAAGATTACCCAAGAACCATCAAAAACAAAAGAACCGATATTTATTTAATCAAACCGATATCTTTGGCAACGCAAGCAATGCCATTTGCGATTTTATACGTTCTGTTGAGATATGTTGGCATCAGCCATTTTTTATTACACAGGGTGTTCACAAAGGTCAGGGCCGCTATAAAACCGTTCAGTGGGTGAATCAATATTGATTGCATGTTGGTAAAGTTATATTTTTGATTGTTCTTTGCTTTTTTCTTTGTTGAGATTTTTATCTCTATTGTTTTTTGGTAGGATTTGTTTGCAAAAAAAAAAATGGCTCAAAATTTGATGTAGATTTGTATCTTTGCATCGTGATTTTCAATTTGAATACTTTTTTTCTTTGGGTTTGTTTAAATCCAGTTACTTTGTCACTTAAAAAGAGTAACTTTTTCAAACAGCTATTCCGCTTGCGGAAAATAATTGCGAGATCAACCTCTTTGCGCACATGTATTTTTTACATAAAAAAAGATATAGAACTTATAAAACATTTTAAATCAAAACACCGATACATTATGTTAAGTTATCCCTCCCTTTTTGATAAACGGCCTATATTAACAATGCCAATTTATTAACGTTACACGAACAAACAAAACCAAAAAAATGCTTATTTTTCTTCAGACTTTTGGGAAACCTAAAAGAGGGTTCGCCTAAGGCAACCCGACAAAAATTACACAGATACAAAATAAAAAATAAAAGAAATTTTCAGCGACACAGAATTACGTATTATTTATGAGGCAGCCTCGCTTCAGGCTTAACTTCAGAACAAAAACATCTAATTTTTCACGTTCATATAAAATAATCTGCGCACAACCACGCTTGCTTTACGTCAAGGTATTTTCAAAATCTTTGGTTATTGGGATTTTTGATCACAAGAATATGCTTAGCAAGATTTATTTTTATGCGTCAGTTTTAAGACGACAAGGAAAACTCTTAATTTTGTGCTCATAAAATATAAAATTCGCTGATTTTGCATCAAGTTTCCTTGTGTCACCTCATTTTAACGAACATTGCAGAATAGTATACGATTTAATAAAACTGAATTATTCCGTATTTTTATGTGGGTTTTATTGAGCAGACACGCATTTTGTCTAAATTACGGTCCAACGGTATTGAAAAACAACCTTCGAATTAAATCTGGAATATTTTTCAGAAATTTCATAATTAGTTCTCTAGAAGATCCAATTGGGCCATCTTTAACTAATATACTAACATAATAATAATAGTTAAACATTTTAGTCCAAACATTTTTTTTTTTTAATATTCGATCATCAAAGCACCCAGTTTAATATTTATTTACAACCTCATTATTAAGTTCGAGCAACTCATATTACTTTAGATCGAGTCTTTTGAAGTCTGTAGGGACCAAGCAAAAAATATAATTATGTGGTCCAAGATTTGGTTTTTGAAGCTATACTCACTAAATAACTAAGAGTCTGCCCTTCCATTTTTTACAAAAAAAATAAAATAAACTGATTTGGTTTTTTTTTTTAATTCTTGCTATATATTCCACCTAAACCTACCATGTAGTACTGAAAACAAGAATGTAGGTAAATAGAAATGATCCGCACAACACGAAAACCGAAATCCAACCAATAAAACAACATTCTTAAACAAACTGAATAGAAATGACATGAGAAACCTTCACATGAAAGCCCAAATTACGACCCCATTGTATTATTCATCGTACCTTTCCCAAACCGTTATTCCCCATACGATTTTGAGAGGAATCGTCAAAACATGCATACAGCATAAAACAGTCGATTTGAGCGGGAAATTTCGCAGAACTGTCAAACCGTTCCCCGCGGAATTTGCCCAAAAAATTCTCGAACATTCGACGAAGGAAGTATGTTTATGAAATTGGTGACGTATTGGTACAGGCGCAATTTCGTTACGTTCTAGTTTTCCTTGTGAAAGAATATGTTTATGGCATTTCTTCGTACGTTCGGTTAATGGTCTGCCAAATTTTGAGTTGTTACCGGGTTCAATAGCGTGCCTTTGTTTGTGAGACCAATTGTTTCTTATTGTTATGTGTCGTTTACTTTCTATTCTCTTTTGTTTCTTTTAAAGTTATTTACTTTAACATTCAAAATGTTTATATTAGAAGCTTTTGATACTTAAAAATATGCCACAGGATCATCCCTGTCTTCATCATTATCAATTTTGATTTTCACCATCTTAAATTCCTTAAATACAGCTTCCACAAACCACGGACGCTCATAAACGATTAATGGAATAAAAGACCAAAATGCTAAGTTTCCTACAGATCTTTCTCATTTCTTCGCATTAAAAACTGCCAGTAATGGCTTAATTGTGAAAAAAATACGGTTTGAGTAATGACAAGCTGGTTCTCGTTTGACCTTAGAGCTCCATAGTGACTTTTATTTTTTTGCCATGAGTATGATTTTTGAATAACGAAAGGGGTTTTGTGAATTCCATGTTGCTATGCGGTGTGATTAGTATCTATGTTATTATTGGCCGTTGGACTATGGCCTTTTCTTGCTATCATTAAATTAGTTTATTTGTGAATGAGGTTTGTGCACATTAAATGCTGAAAAAAAATCAATTTGTCTTATAGTTAAAGTTAAAGAATCCTTAAGCGCAGTTTCAGTTCCAGAAAGGTTTCTATTTCTTTCCTTAACTTAATACGATCAAACGTGTGTTCAGTCTCACTTAACTTGCTATAAATCAAAATGCTTCTCAAAATGTTATCAGGCCCACACATGACCTACCCCAACGTCTAGAATGTTCCATCACAAAAGGTTCGTTAGATAAAGTCTGGACGTTCGAGTTGTACTGACGTGATTTCATATTCATAAGAGATACGTAGAAAATATTCAGCTCCAACTTCCAATTCATCGGTTTTGGCATTGATAAATACGAGTTTCCAAACGAATTTTGAAGATTTTAGAATACATTTTTGAATTGAAAAGTTGGTTGGACCCAATTCAAGTTTTGTATTTATAATATTTGATTTGTTATTTATGAATGTTGAGGCAAAGAGTTTTTGGCTACACGAACCTTTTTATTGAAGAAGCATGTTTTATCGCCAACTATAATGGGAATTAAAGTTTTAATAAGTAAAACTAGCTGGCTAAAATAATCAAGACTTTGAATTGTATCTATGACTGTAAAACTAAAATAGATTTGGACAAAATTAACGTAGAAAACAATCCCAAACAACTTGTCTGGAGACTGGAAGTGTCATCAAATATCCATTGCTATATTGTTGACAGTCTCAAAAGTTACATCTTTTGAACCACTTAGCAGCTTTAAAAGAGGCTCATCTTGTCCAACTTGGTTGTAAACAAATAATTCCGTTTACAACTCAGGATTGATTTCAAAGCGCTCCTTATTATGAAGTTTCTATTGCTGGTCTTTTGATGGTAGATGAGAAAAGGACAGAACTTGATATTTGTTTGGTTGTTAATGAATTGGTGAGAAGTAATTGTCTGATATAGGCGATTCTTACACAGAGATCGTATTGCTCACTTCCAACTTTTCGTAGGAAAGATAATCGGATCCATTTCTTGTAGGACTGTGGAGGATTATCCGACTGGGAATTCTGACCGATTTTCTATAGCACATGTGCATTTCACTATTGCTAACATTTTGTTCTATTCATATCCTGTCAAATATCGGTCACCGATCTATCGGACGTGGGTGCGCACCCACGGCCTAACCTAACCTGACCATTTCACTCCAACAGGTTTCATTTGCATCCATCCATCCTCCGCGCACCGCTTCTAGCATGAGACACTAGACGTTTCTTCAGATCAGCGACAAAGCCATTAAAAAGCAGTCCATTAAAATATGCGCTCTAAATTATTACACTCGATGGTTATAACTGACTTTTATTTTATTGTCTGCAAATTTTATTAGGTCTCAAGTCATTAAATTAAAGACGGATGTTTTTATAGCTCTTAATTATATCATAAAGCTGCAAAGCGAAATATGAAACCTACTACGTCAAGTCTTATTTAAATGGTATTTTTTGTGACATTACAAAAACACTAAATAGTGCAGTCATTGAAGCATTATTGCTACGATTTTTTTTACTGTGAACCGATTTGCATGAAATTTTGGAATTAGGTTCATCTTACCCTTAACTTCAAAAGTGAATATGATTTGAACTCCGCCACCCCCCCTGGGGGTGGTTGCCACCCCTTCTTTGGGGTGAATATTTTTTTTGCAAAATAACCTCGGATATCGATAGAAGACCTAATTTGAAGCAAAAGTTGTCTTTAAAGTTTTTAAAAAAATCCAATACTTTTCAAGTTATTGGCAATTGAAAATTCGCAATTTTTTCACGTTTTTCATCGGTTTTTTGTAAATATCTCCAAAAATATACGTTTTAACGAAAATGTATGCAGAACAAAATTGTAGCAGGTAAAACAACGAACAATTTGTTTTTTTTATAAAGTGTTCTAAGTGCAATATTAAGCTAGATGTTAAAGATCAAAGCCGTTTTTTATTTTGTCTGAAATTTAATCGACGTAGTTTATGCCATCTATTATTTTAGTAAGTTGATCAATTTACGAGTTTTATTATTTTCCGGTGACATATACACACATTACAATAGTTGTGACTCTTTATTATACTGCCTACTTTCACATTGCTCCAAATATTGACACTCCGAAGTTTTCAGTTACTAAGTAGAAAAAAATATGAGAAGTTTTTGGACCGTAACTCCTTCAATTTTCATGCTATCACAATTTATAAAAAACCACTGTAAAAGTAATTAAGAGAGCTACAACATCCATCATTGCAATATGTAATAAAGAACTTTTTCCTAAAACGGTGAAGGGTTAAAGGGCTTAAGAGAGGCTGTGATTGTGCTGCCACGCGCTCTTTAAATAATCATATCTGTTTGACAACAACAAAAAGACAACTTTTGCTTCAAATTAGGTCTTCTATCGATATCCGAGGTTATTTTCAAAAAAAATATTCACTTCAAAGAAGGGGTGGCAACCACCCCCAGGGGGGGTGGCGGAGTTCAAATCATATTCACTTTTGAAGTTAAGGGTAAGATGAACCTAATTCCAAAATTTCATGCAAATCGGTTCACAGTAAAAAAATTCGGAGGTTAGACCGTATTTTTCGCTTCAATGACTGCACTAAAAGACCAGTCAACAATAACTATAATCTAAACTCCTCAAATGAAACCCAACTCTATACCCCACTAACAAAGTCTATTTTTCCAAGCAGAGCCTCTGACGACGATCCTGGGGGGTCCGGAGCTGTTCATCAATACTGGCAGCACCATCAACCTGACGTGTGTGGTGCAGCACTCCCCGGAGCCACCACCAGCCATACGATGGACTCATAATGATGAGGTAAGGAAACAACTGAAATCTTCTTTGAAATTGCAGCAGTTGGGTTGGTCTGCTCTGGTCGTTTTTTGGTGGGAAATCATCTAACGACCCCTCCCATCATGTTCCATCTAAGGCCTTTTATGTAACAAAATAGTAGGTATTTGGATTTAACGACTGATTCAGCAAATATTTTTATCTCTACGCATCTTTCGGCATCGAATCCATATTTGACTAATTGAACTATAATCAAAGTCAAACAATTTTTTTTATGGAGGCACTACAAATTGGACCTGTATTACTACAATGGAACTTTGTTTTATTGTGGTTCGACTCAGTTTATGAAGCTACTAGTCCTTTTCTACAACTGAATCAGGGAGCAGCAGAAATCTTCTTTTGAACCTAAATGAAATGACCTACTAGCAATTACAAAACAAGTCATTTTAACACATCATTATCTAAACCATCGTCTGTCGACAACATCAATATGTAATTTTAGAGAGTGATTACTAACCACACTAAATTGGACTGTCAGGCCATCAGCTTAACAAAGTTCTACAAATTACTGTATCATCAGGAAGACCCTCAAAGTTCCAAATGCTTCCACAACAGACAATACCCTACAGACCATTTATAACAACAGCACTTTATTTATAGCTACAACCAAATTGTTTTTGACAAACAGTTGTTGCAACATAAATACGCGAACAATTTACATCTGTCTCCAATTTGCATAAATTCGGCAACGGTATCAAATGATTGAATCTGGCAGTTTCCATTCGGCAAATAAATTAGTTGTACAACAACTTTGTCGAGTCTGAGGTGTTGCTGGTACACTGCATTTAACTAATGCTAGGCAGCTGTATGAGAAAGTTAAATAAGACTACAAAGGATTGATTAGCAAACAAAGTGGTGTTAGATGGGTAATAGAAAGTGAATATAAGTGTAATTTTCGAAGGTCAACATCGAACAGGGACTTGGAAATTGAATCTTGGAAAATATTACGCTTATAAGAACAATACACCAAAATGCACTTATCCTAAAGTTATTTTTAATTTGGGTCAGCCGTTTCACTCGGAAAGTATTCCAAATGGACATACACTTTCGAATTTATAACATTAAACGAAGATTTAAATCCACTTTTGTCGACAGCATCATTTTCGACCCTCCCTACTTCAAACTGATCCAACACAAGTATAATAATTACATTTATCATGCTGTCTGCAGAGGCTACGTGACATTGGGACCTTAAAACTCCGGCATTTTTGGACCCCTCCCTTAGACCAAGCGTCAGCAAAATTATCTCCTCTGTCAACGCCCTGACAAGATATATAACGATGTTCTGAAAAAAAATGGCGGTGTCGCTGTCAGTAAAGATATTGTTGTGAGAATATTCTTCGGTGCACTTTATGAAATTAGGAAAGGCGAAAGTAAGAGGAAGATTAAGAATGGTCCAGTTTTTAATGCTGATTATTTGGCAGCCTTACTTAATCAAAAGTTCCATTACGAAACATTTACAATAGATTTGTTTGAAGCAAAACATTAGAGGTATACAGGGTTATTGGTAAAACACTAACAACCTCTAAGGACCATATTACTAATATCATAAACTAAAACTTTTGTTCTATGACTTTTAATAATTCTCAGATTTTAGAGTCATCAATTTTTCACACAAAAATTTAATTATTTCAATTGTACACTCTAAAATTTACGAAGTCTATGCGCAGCAAAAGAAAGCGATAGTTATGTAAAGAGTAGTACAAAAGACAGCGGAGGGGAGCGGGGCTCGGGCGGCGGCGGAGCGTTTGAACTTGACCTATTTACGAGCGGCCGTCAGTCGTTTTTATGCGCCCGCGTCGCCTCATACGTATCCTTGTAGCGAAATTCGGTAGTGCGAGCGTAATTATCTTTACAGTATGGCGTATCGATATTCAAATGTCGAGTACACGGAAATGGTGCGAATGCTTGCTAGGTGTGATGACAATGTTTCGGAAGCCTGTCGCCAATACGCCATACGATTCCCAAACATCCCTATACCTAGCCGAGTAACAATGCTAGCCCCCACACAGTGCGCGGGAGGCGTGGGTAGGTAAAGATCTTGCATTCATTCTAAAAATGCAAACCACCAAACGAATTTATTGTAATGTGTGATTATCTCGACTCGTCCGCACACTCTAAGGTCGACTAATCGCTCGACTGGTCTCGATCGGGCCTTCAGTTGGTAAAGAAATGGTAGGGGTAATAGAGTTGAAATGTATAAGATAGAACAATGAAATCTTGTAGGTTTGTTTTTGGCAAATGTATTATGTTTTATAAAAAGTCATAGAACAAAAGTTGTAGTTTATGATGTTAGTAATACAGTCCTGCAAGGTTGTTAGTGATTTACCAATAACCCTGTATAGATACATACATATACGTATGTTACATTTTGACATATGTGTGTAGTAAATCAAAATAATTGACACTGTATTAATTGGATATAATATTTCAAAGCTTCTTACTCAAAATCAGAAATGACATTACGAATTTATTGATATTCCCATATTTTTATGAAAAAGATAGTTTTAATTTTTATTTGGAAAGCCCAAAGCTATTCAATTCAGGTTAAATTGATGATCATAATATGCGATATATCAAATAATTTATCACGCTGTTAGTGAATGATATACCTTTTATATGATGTGACCACATTTTTGCGAAGATAAAAAATAGTAGGTTTTTTGGATTTAACGACTGATTGAGCAAATATTTTTATCTCCACACAACGTTTGAGATCGAATCCATATTTAACTGATTGAACTTTACTTAGAGTACCTACACATATCAGACTTTTTAGCCAGCCGACTGTTTGACCGGGTGCTTTATAAGTACGGAGATTTACATACACTAAGATAAGGTATTTAGGCGGTAACAGACCCATTGAAAGCTTTAATTAGAATAAAAAAGATATTCTTTTTGAGTTTTTGTATATCAATACTTTATTCAATATTTTCTGACAGATTATAAACAAATTACTTAATATTTTCTGCTAGCCTATGGGTCAACTGTTTCGTCTGCAGTGGGTAGTCTTAAAGTCAATACTCCCTTAAGATCAATAATGTTGAAAAGGCGTTTGTTACACTAAGTATCACATACTTTTAAAGTCAAATGTATCATGTCCCAGTGTTTGTCGACACGCCAAAGTAACAAAATGTACCGAGCTTCACTAAATTGAGGGACCGTCGCCCCACTGGCGCCTTGTTTAAACTTTATATACTTTATTTTATGGGGATCTGCTTTGAGTGACGATTTTATTTGTACAACCATTTTATGGGTACATTTGGCAGATAAATTCTGGATAATATATTGATCAGTTCAACAGTATAGGCTACTTTGTGGTAGCGTGAAGGTTTATTATTATGTCTGCTATGATTATGTATTATGTAGTAATCTTAATGATGAATTAGGGTGGATTGGATACAGGCATAATTTATCTTTAGCTCCACAATACCGAACCGTGGTAGATAGATATATGCCTATGTTTTCTATAGCTTTTCCATGAGGTTGCCGCCCTTGACGATCTACTGTTAGAAATAACATTTAGCGACGTACCAATGAGCTTGAGAAAACATGATTATCCTATTTATTACTCTTATTTTTATACTAGGTACTACTTTATATAACCGTAAAATTACCTTCTCAACCCATAAAGCATTGAAGCTACACTAAAGCTCACCATTTGCTATACAGATGTAATAGCTAACGGCGAATCCTTCAACGGATAACCTACTTATTACAGTACCCTCACACTGCAAACTTATAGTCGGCCGATAGTTTGTTTGACTCATAAAATATATCAGTATGAAGATGAATGGTAGTACGCATTATAACGGTCAAGTATTTAGCCGGTATTAGACCGACTAAAATCATTCTATCAATCAACCTCGGACAAAGAATCAGCATGGCGATCCAACGAGGTAATGCTGCCAGCCTCTTGGGCACGCTCCCAGTTGACAGCGATGGGGACGAATTTTTTGACGCTTTTTAGTTGTTTGTTTTACTAGGATAGTTTTTGATTTTTATTGTAAATATGTATTGTAAATATCTGTGTAAATAAAATTTCTTTCTATCAATTTGGCTGCAAAACAGTACTTTTTGAAAGTCAATCATTTACAATAGACAGCCCCCAAAACGCCCACAATTTACCACTTCCTATGTGTTTTTGCTAGGAAGAAGAAGTGGCGCAACAAACTCCCCAGCAACACAATGTCTTTCTGTAGGTTAGAAAAACCTTTCATCAATTTGATTTGAAAAGAATTTTTTTTATTAAAATTTTGGCATCCATCGGTTTGTAGGAGAAATAAACTTTTGTATTATTTACATGATAAACTAAAACAAACAAATAACATACAAATAATACGATAATCTCACTACGAACGAAAAAACCTACTGGTTTGACAAGTCTTGTCTTCTAAAACGTAGCTGTCAAACCAGCCGGCCAGTACCAATGAGTTTTCATAAAAAGGTAGGTCTCTACAGGTTGAAGTATCGGCCGACTGTTTAGTCTACAGTGTACGACTATTCTTATTAGTATTCAGCCGGGTCTCGGTACAAATGTGCGTCGTGTTTGCATGAAATTGAGCGTCTACGTCAACGTTTCTACTTGATTCATTTATTTTATAAAGCTACACTGAGACTCGGTAATTTTAAACGCTTTAAGGAATCTTCTGCGTTTGTGTGAGAAAGAATTATTTAGTTCAGTCTTGAGATTGAATTTGCATTAGCAGATGTCTTTCTAGAGGTAATATTACTTGATCTACAAGCTACATGGCAAAGCTGTAACCTTAGGAGTGAAAGAGACAATGTAAAATTGCAAAGCACATACAAGGTGTTGATTTGCATTTGTGCAATATTTTATACCTACGTAAATAATAGATTGGAATTACAGTGGACGGGAAATAGCTAATATGCTTTTTTTGTCATTTGACTGTCGTAGTATTTCAGGAGTAACCCAATATGAATGATCGTTGCGTATGCTTTGTGTTTGCGTTTTTGCAAGGCCGCAGCACGGTTTTAAGGCCAGTAACACACGCGCCGAGATTAAATACGGCTAGTTGACATTGAAAAAATAATAGGTACCAATTTTTTTGTTGATTTCATAGATTGAGAATCATTAGCTACGTCCTTGAATATTGCACAAATGCAAATCAACACCTTGTATGTCATAATGTCCTTTCTTGTAACTTAATTAACGTGTGAATTAGGTATGTCATTAGTCAGTCCTACGCTTGGTATCTATTCTATCTCCGGTTGCGGACTGCTGTCCTTTACGGACTATGTGTGTGTGAGAATAGGAGTGCATTAATGTTCTCGCGCAACCACTATAATTGTGCCCTGGCTTATCTCCATCAAGAAAGCACTGGTACTCAGCTACATTCGGTTAGACTGGAAGCCGACCCCAACGTAGTTGGGAAAAAGGCTCGGAGTATAATGATTATCTCCTTAAAGAACAGCATCGGGAGTTTATATCATAATATTCTAATTACATTCTACTATTGGACGACTCCCTGAAGCATTCTTCTTATGACTGTAAATTCCTTGCCAGATCTTTGCTTCATTTCTCCATAACTAACACATCTAGCACAAAACTTTAACAAAGCAGGCTTTGCTTCCCAGTTACATCAATAATAAGAGTCTTTAGTATTCAATATGTGTGTGTTTGAACCATGGAGAACCAAATGACTAGTGGAGGTGCCATAACGGAAAATCGCTTCAGAAAGTAGCGCGTCAAAATGCGACGGACGAGGAACGTTACTGTTTTCGCCCATATACGCCTACTTCGGACCCGACCATTTTTTGTGATACCAAAAATCGCTGACAGATGTCTCAAAGAACCCAAAAGCTTCGTTACCTTACTCGTGATTGATAGTGTTGGGTATGACTACCGTACGAATTTGACCTAGATGAAGGCTCCCGACCTACCTCCCTTATGGCATCTCTTCTCTTTTTTCCTTCCTCCGTGGTTTGAACTAAATTAAGTGACATAGACTATGTGGCGTCTTCACCACCCCTTTTATAAACAACTTGATTTGAATTCTTGCCAGTTCCTTACAAAAGGGTTGCCAAGATATGGGAACGTCATTTGTTTCAATAAATGCGGTTTCAAGTATGTTCGCTATTTGTTCTGTATGTTATACGAATGTGTTTTTTTGGGTCATGGTGTTATTAGTTTTTTTTTTTTGTGTTATGAGTTTTTTTTTTCAAGAAATGACTATTGAACTGTGCCAAAAGCCGATTGGGTAATAAACATAATGTAAATGTAATTAAGATACTATAATATACAAGTTTTGTATTGTTATCGAGGCAACACATACAAGTATGTATTTTAATTTAGTATAAGCAAGCTGAAACAAAGAGCTACAATATGATGCATACAAAGCAAATAACAATGCAACAATGCTAGAAAATATCAAGCCATTTGCCGTCACACGTAATACGAATCAGTTTTACACCTAAGGCAACACATAATTTTTTCACGTTCCTTTTTACGTTCGTAACTTTCATGCAGAAAATAATTAAGTCATAAATCCTACATGTTTTCTAAGTCGTTAAGAAATTAAGCCGCTATAAAACTGATGGGCCATTGCAGTTTAACTTTAACTAATTCACAGTAGTTACTGCAAATTATTTAAGTGCAGTTTTTATCGAGTTCTAAGTTACTAAGTTACTGTACTTTCTGTAGTACAATATTTAAGCGTAATAAACTTTTATTAAGTATGCTACTTAACTAGAGGTATGATTTTGTTTTCTATCGTTTATAGTTTAACTGTTTAGTAATTTAACTGTAAAAATTGTTAGTTCAGTTTATTACCGTTTACGGCTGTTTGTTAACATAATTGTGGTTAACTGATAAAATATTTTATGCTTAATTGGTTTTTCGCATAGTTTAGTAACAGGTAACATAATTGATGCCTGCTATTAAACAATTTAACTATGTAGCAGTTTGTCGATATCCAAGCATACAATAAAGGTAGACTAACTCCATTAAAAAAATGTGTTGTATATATATAAGCTATCAAATTTCATATTTACAGACCCAAATATGAATATGGATTATATCCATATTCTTTGCTTTTTGTTGACATGGTACAATTTACGGAGAAATCGAACATGAAACTTTATGTGTCCCAAAAACCGACATCTTTATAATCTTATTATAATTATCGTACTCCTGTTATATGTATCTATGTATATGTATATATTGTACATGTTTATATTGTTCATCCACAAGTACAAATCTTTGTACTCATACAAGTACATTGGTGACTCCTGTTACGATTGGACCAGTAAATTGAAACTCATTTGTACAAAGTGCACTGCGTTTGACAAGTACTTCAACAATTGGACTTTTAAGAAAATAAAGAGTAGCTCGTTGCTATTGTTCAGTTACCAGGTTATTCTTTACACTAATGTATCTATTGTACGGGTGAAATGTTTGCTGGATTTTGTTTTGGGTCAAATATTTAGGTACTTATACAAGATATCGCGGTCTTTCTTTTTCTTATATTTCGTTATGTTGGAGTTGTTTTGTTTAGTTGAACAAAGTAAAAATATTTGTTACATAGTTAGCATACATCGATATTTTCATTCAGTGAGTTTGTCAACCAGTCTTACCAATGGGTATTGGGTTGCCCGGGTAACTGGGTTGAGGTGGTTAGATAGGTACTCGCTCCTTGTAAAACACTGGTACTCAGCTGCACTTGGTTAGACTGCAAGCCGACCCCAACATAGTTAGGAATGATGACATCGATATTTTCAAGTTGTAAGAGTGTTGTTGAAAGTGTTACTAATTATCTAATGTCTTACCAAACAACGCAGTGTAATTAGATCAACCATAAGTATTTGTGACTGTCATTCACAAACACATACTAAATAATCTACAATTATTATAATTCTTATACAAACAATTCATAACCTAGTTACAACGCCATTATTCATAAATTAAATTCATTGAGCAGTTTCTCCAGAGACTATAATCTCTATTTCTTCAACAAATCACGTCTTAATTAATCAAATTAATTTTCATCTCACAATCGGCGCTCGTTCACGCCTATTTAATTTCTGGAGTGCGGCCAAATGAATAAGTTAGTTGAAATCTTATTAGAAGGGGCATTACAGGCAGTTTAGCAATTTAGAACTATTAAGAATCATGATACAAATGGGTTGTGGCTAATATAGGCAATAACAAACAGACCCCAAATAATAAAAAAATCTCATTAATATTAAAAAGATTTTAGTGAAACTTAGCACTTGTATGACTTATACATAAGTTTCGCTTTTACTGTGTATTTTTAATCTGTAATCTGTGACTGCATATTTTATACTGCCCTTTTTTGCATATATCATCATTTCCATTTAAAGTCAGTATCTCTTAGAAATCTCGTTATATCAATGTAATTTTATGTTATTTACGAAAAACTTACAAAAGTACTCAGCAGTTAAAGCTGTAAGCAGAATATCTCAATTGACTATAAAAACAATATTCAAATTCAGTTTTCCTGTTATTTCTGAATTTTATCTTTTTAACTTAGTAAAGTGGACTACTTTACTAATATAATATAGAATGAGCACACTCCAAGAAAGTTGCTGAAATTATTATATTTTCAAAGAGGAAGCAAGTCGTAACGTACCTACTCAGTATAACAAACATTACATACATATTAAACATAACATATTTAAAATGCTTTAATTTTTTTTTCCTGGAACATCTTGTTGAAATATGACATATATTTCCATCATAATACGGTAAATTCTTTGCATTTTTTAAAAAATATTTCAATGCTATTTTGAATTAAACACTTTCATTTACTGTTCTACCAAATCTAAATAAACATTAATTATACTTTACTGCAACTGAAGTTGACTGTAGAGTGACTACATGTACTTCGGGGTTGCGAGATTGTTCGAATGAGTTACCTCAGCCCTGGTACATAAAGGGCTTAAGAAAGAACATGATGGGTTTTAGTCAGTAAGAGTCTGAAAATCCCTCAAGCTTGATGATTTCCCATAAGAAAATGGGTCACCATACTTATACGTTTCTTATAAAACAGTCGTCAATAGATATTTTTTTCGGTATGCCATTATTTATATTTCTCTTTCTATCCATCAGGAGATCAACTACGACTCCCCCCGTGGTGGGGTGTCCGTCATCACGGAAAAGGGGGAGACCACCACCTCCCACCTTCTAGTGCAGAGGGCCAAAGCCCCCGACTCCGGCAGGTATACCTGCGCACCAGCTAATGCTAACCCAAGATCTGTTCTCGTCCATGTCTTGAGCGGTGAGTATTTTTTCAAATATTTTAAAGGGCAAAAATATGCAGGTTATGTTTTGTTTGGGAAGACTGCTCATATATTCGTCTGTCGTTTGTCTTCTGATTAAAGGGTCATTTCTAGCGGCATAATCATAAAGTTAAGACAGAAGCCTCATCATTGCAAAAATATTTTACATATCCTTCCTAATCTAAACACAGAAAAAAAATTGGTAACTTTTCTTGAACACGCAATTCGATCTTTCAATAAGACATCATCTTATCAACACATACATCTTTGAATAAGACGTCACAAAGTTTATTTGTTAAACCTAACACGTCTTATAATAGGTATGTCTGCTAAAATCCTATCATACGTGTTTCTTATTGTAATCTTGAGAACGGTCACATGAATCACCTTTCTATTTGCAAATGACGTTTCACATCACACCTGTAGGACTTTTGGTCCGAGATTAGTATTTTCCATTATTTCTACTTGTTCACGTCATCTATTATGAAAGGATTTCTTACATCATTTTACCCTTATTTTTGTATTACCTTAGTAGACGGTCGTAGTCTTAAGGTCAATTCTGCTTTTAGTTACATGTTACCTATACTTAAAATACCGCATCGAGTTATCTACCTAGCACAAATAGGTATTATAAATCGTCAGGAGACCAGATAGGCAGTCGTTTCACGTAAAATACTGGTACACAGCTCTATCCCGTGAGACTGGAAGTTGACTGGAAGTCCCAGTTGGCAAAAGGTTAGGCTTATTATAAAAATGAATATACCTATGTTTTGATATAGAATAATGGCAAACGGTGATCTAAATTAAATAACATGTTCATTGTTCATGTTCTTTTTACATGTGAGACGCCCCTTTGCCCAGCAACGAGACAAAATACCAACGATGAAATTTTTGCAGTTCTTAATAATATTTTCTCCCACAGGTGAGCACCCAGCTGCAATGCAGCATGGTGGTCAACTCCGTCTCCAGTACCCCCTGTCTGCTGCCCTCCTCAGCGTCATCGTGACCCTCATGGGCTGCTAGTATCAATAACTGAACAGTTTTGTAATATATACCTTGAATAAGTGTCTCATCAACCATTTTGGATGACGGAATGGAGTTTCAACTATGTATACTCAAACAACCTGCTAAGCCTTCGTATATATTGACGATGTATTAAAATTGACGAAAATCTTATGCCCAAAAGAAGAATAAAAATATATATGCCTAGAAGAAGTGAATGAAAATCCTTTGAGGAATTTCGAATTTATCAGAAACAGAGAAATTGATAGAGGCGAAGCAGCTCTTAGTTTGTGCAGTAATTAGCAAGGATTAATATTCTAACTATTAATATTCTGAGGGCCGGGATAGAAATTTGAATACAACACAAATGTTATGTATTCACTGCGCGTCGATGCATGTGGTTGCAGATGATTTGCTTCGCTCACTGAAGCGTGGCGTGTGGTAGTGTCCAAGTTACCATGTGGTAGCATCCTAAATGGACTTATACTTAAAGTCTTATCAACTGCATTGGCGAAATATTCTAACCTCACGGATGAAGTGAAAAAAAGGTAGAATACATTTTGTGAAGCCTTGATATAACCACAAAGTGGTATGATATATAAAAATGTATAGGTTGAAACTCCATTTCTTTCCCAAAACTCTCAGGAAGTAATGACTTTTCTAAGTCATCTGCAAGTCCAGGTGTCAGTGAAACAACTATAACATTTTGTACAGGATACGTCAAAGTACGAACATTGTTATATAAATATATGTTATGAGTATGTATGATAATATCATTGATTGTAACAATCTTGTCATCACCTGTAAGTTCATCAGCTAAGCTAAGTACGTTCAGTAAGTAAAACTTAATAGCAACTTGTTAACTTCGTACTTCATAAGTATAAATGACAGGTATATCAACATCTGCCATTGTTATTGCTATTTTTAAAGTGGCATTATCTAAAGAGAAATAAATCATCATTGAAAAAATAATATCTGTGAAAAGCAGCCGTAGTAGGGTTTATCTTGCTATAAAAGTTATTGATATAAAATAATAATTCTCAATCCAGCTTAAACTTAGTTCAAGCAAACAGAATTAATCTAAACTGACAACTCGATAATTCTATGAAAAATCCCAATCAAACGATAATATTTTTATCGACTTCCGAATAATTTTAGTAATCCGTCTATATTCTTGTCAAGTCCATCAAACGACTTTGATTCATAAATAATTAATAAATTGATGTTGCCAACGTTAAAAATGTCAAAGGCAAAATACATATAACATGAGGCGTAATTTTCTTTTTCCGAGAAAAGTTTTGTGACCTACGGATTAGCGAAAACGATATCAAGGGTCGTGACATTAGGACCTCGTTTATAGAAAGGAAAAGGTTCAAAAAGTTGTATGAATTAATAATTTATTTTTCATATCACTTTGTTCTTTACGTAACAGAGAAAGTTGGCGCATTTCAATATGATCCTCATTTTTCGACTTCTGATATTAGGACTAATTAAAAAAGTTAATCGTGACACTTCTCACACTTTCGAATATGAATAAAAATATCATTTTTTCAAAATTGTTCCGAAGTTTAAAATTGATACCTGAACCTCTGTTGGCTTTGTTCAAGAGTAAAATAATCACTGTATCATAAAAAATAAACCTGTCCAATTAGGAAACGAAGATCTTCAAAAACAAGAAAGTAAGCATTCATTATAGAAATATTGCAATTTTTGCTCAGCTCAGCTTTGTCACAAAAATCTGTCTCGACAAAGTCAATATCAATTACGTTTCAGAAATTGGGATTCGCGTGTGACGTAAGCAATGGGCGCGTCCTCACGTTTTTCTATAAAAACTATAGCAGAATACAAATGAGGAAAACACATTTACTTCCCTATTAATTAACGGAAGTAAGGGTGTTTTCTGAAGTGGTAAATCATTTGGGTGGACAGGTAATTTAATCAGATTTGTCAGACTGTCCTTTCACACAGTCATAGGCGTATCGTGATTGTTTCTGACATTTATATAACGTCTAACTTTGAATTTTACGTACCCTTTGTATACGATTTCGTCAAACAAATTAAATAACGTAACACTTTAATTAATATACCTATTTCTGGTCTGTTTGATCGAGTTCTGTAAACCTTTCGAAATAATAACAATTTCAGATTGCTAAATATAGATCTGGTAATGTAATTGACAAAATTGACGTAAACGGTTCTCGAGTCCTTTTCAGTTAAATATTTCTGTCCCTCTGTCAAATTGGTTCAGATCACTTAAGAAACCTTGTCAGATATTTATTTATAGTTTGTTGGACGTTTTGTGTGACAATTATAAGTCGTTAAACAATTACTATCGTTTTCTTCTTCATCAAATATTTCTGTCATATTGTCACAAAGTTTCTTTAAATATTCATTGTGTTAATTTATGAAGATTATCCCCTTGATAGTTTCGTTTTTATTGCTCGAAATAGCCGTTTAAAGTTTTATCATATTAAAGTTTTATTACTTTTGTCTTACGGCAACAAACATGTTTGTCGAAGAATTAATTCAGATATAGGTATAATTTCTACAGTTATCTTAACGACTCTTGTTCATTTTCAAGACCTTTTTTACTCAAACTTTTTTCAAAAAACGTTTAAGAAACGAAACTCAAATCATAATGGTTAATGAATATTGACAGTTTAAAAAAGGAAAGCTAGGACAGTATCTGAATTTGAAAGGCAAAAAATAACAATTCTAATAATATAAACGATGAACAGAAAAATAGCCTGCCACCTGCAGCCACTTTCGTTCATCCGATGAGCGTAAAAGAAAAAAAACGCAAAAGCAATTTTAGTTGGAAATTGTCTTATAGAAATAATTTATTCACGAGTTTCACTCGAAGACACGTCGTTTTCGAGACAAGTCACTTCAAAGCGTACGTCTTAATTTATCACTGAAGGGTGAAACTGCCTTGTAATAAATTATTTGTTAAACAACCCTTGACGCGTATCAAGTACTCATAGATAGTCCATGGTAATTAATTTAGAGTAAGCTTTTGACTTTGTGGACTGATCTCTAGATTTGAATGAAATCTTACTTCGTGCATAAAACTACGTTTCAATGAAGAAAACTACTCATAACTGGTAATATAATAAAACTGACTGCATATTGAATTTAATTAACATCTTTTTTACGAAATGGACTACGGGCGTACCCCAAGGATCTTACTTCGGCCCTAAATGTTTTAGGGCAAATTCGAATACATTTTTATGGTTTGATTTAAACTCCATGTTATATAAATTGGGCATAGATTTCCAATTAATTTTTGACTATGTTACTGTAATATGGACCTTAAATCAATACCATCGAGTTTGTATCCGCTTGAAGGATACATATTTTTGTGAAACATGGTTATAGCAAAATGGTTGAATGTATCATAATTCTGCAATGATTGGTTGATTGCTATGCGTATTGTACATAATATAACTGTCACAAAGTAACAGACATGTAAGTCCAAATGATGTAGTTATTGTAAACAATTATTTTGTTGCATTATTTATTGTTAAATGGAATGACTAGTTGTTTTCTCTCTTAGGAAATAGGAATGAGTAAGCTTTTGTAAACAGTACAACGAACCATAGAACTGTTATTTTCTTTAAGGGTTCTTACCATCTTCAAGTTAAATTATGATAGTATTTCATTCTTAACTTCAAAATCTAATAAATTCTGTTCTGTGAAGATCGAGAAACATAGTTAAGAAATAATCGATACGTTTTCCGAATTACGATCACATTAATTAATGCAACAAAATCGATTCTAATATAAAAATACAATTTGTAAATAAGTATGAATAAAGTAGCTATATAACACCGTTTCGTTGTTTCTTCGTGTTTATTTCAAGCATTTAATATAACTACTAGATTAGAACATCTGTCAAAATTTGATATAAAAAATGGATACTTTATAAAAAAATACTTTTAAAAGGTATGAAATATTAGTAATAATAATTAAAATAATGGTATAAATAGCTTAAGTCTATAGTTATTTGAACGATGACATAGATTTTAAGGCTAATTAAGTTTTATGAATATTGTTTTTTTATAGTCTATCGATGTAATACGGTTGTGTAAATACAGTATGATATAAGAAGTTATTTAAGAAAATAAATCTATTGATCGTCGGATTTGTTTTGTTTTATTTAATATCTAAAGCATACCGTATATTCCCTTCATAAAGCGCAGCAATATGGTAAGTTACTTTCATTTCCTAATATCTAGCAGATATTAAATTTTCTCATCTAATCATGGCTTCAGACTATTTTGACTCACAAAACCTAGTGAATTAGAAAACACAAAACTCAATCAAGACCTTTAATTACAGTTCAATTTTATTTTATCAAATCAGATCGATTCACAAGGTCATATTCTATTACGAGATAAACTATAAAAAACACACAGAAACTCTAAAAGAAAGAGAAAGAAAACTAAAACACCTCTTAAAAAAGGGGTCTCAAAAAGGGTCCTTTCTACAAATCAGGTCGGACTAGACGAAGTCCCGTGTGTACCTCATTAGGCATACAAGGGTAACACTCGACGCGGCCCGCGCTAGGGTCTTCTAATTACACTATATCAGGATTAGCGGGAGGACGCTCGTGCTTGACTACATTATGAAAGTAAAGGTTGGGTTTCTTTGTGGCGATTTCTAGGGAAGATTTTGAAGAGAAGTTTTTTGGTTAATAGATGAAAATATTCATCATCATCATGATGAGATGAAAATATTAAAAGATTGAAACTGGAATTTTTTATAACAAAAAAAAATAGGTAAGTATCACAAAGAGAAATGATACAAATATTGGCAGACTATTGATTTAATTTATAGGATCTCTTTTTAAATCTTTAAGATTTCAAGTATGGATCCTTGATTTTTTTTTTGTCAGAACTTGTCGGTGTTCCAGTACAAATCTTTTTTGATTGCTTTTGTTCTTGCAGGTAAGACTAATTTATTTAACAACCGTATAACATAAAAATAAATAATACAAGAAAAGATACTTAATAATCGAATTCACCAGAGCATACAAACTGCCCCAGAATTTAAAGCTACCGTTAATTTACAAAGACAAAACCTGTCAAACATTTCAAAACAACTCGGAATACGCTTTTGAAACACATTGGAGCACAAACGACACGCAAAATTTAACCCTCTCAATGCACGCTTCTAAAACAACGCACAATACTCCACAAAGAGAAATATATCAACAGAAATTGGTAAGTAAAGGTCTACTTTAATACAACGAAATATCTTAAACAAATGAAAAATAATAATGAAGTTAGCTGACCTGGTTAAAGTAGCTGCCTCTCCAGTAGCTATAAGATTGCGTGTGTTTGATTCATGTAATGTAAGTATGTATAGTCTTTTTATAACTTGTCTAATAGTATCGTTTACATCAGATAATGGTTACTAGTACCGGTGATGAAAAGCAGCGTTTAAAAACTTAGGCCTATAAATACTGCAATTTTTAACCCGTTTCTAGTTAAGAAAGTGTGGTGATTAACAGCTTTCTCTCTGTGTGTAATACTGGTTGACTTACGTCATCCTAGATTGTCAATTAACATTACACATTCTGCAAACTTTTGACCATATAGACCACAAAAATATATTAATTCTAATTTAACATAGATCTTCTAGCTAGGTGATACCTTACAATCTATATTTTCCATGTTAGAACTAAACCTGACTAAACAACATTCGATCCACTCAGCTCAGCTCCTCAATTTTCTTGAAAGAAATAAGGGAAAGAGGATATTTTATTTATTGACTTTGAGAATGTCGCCGCGACACCCAATATCCGAAGCTACGAGAAAATGAGACTATTTACAGTCGTATTTCAAACTCACTTTAGTTATGAATGAGTGATCGTGTTACAATGATGTACGAGGAATGGTGACGATTTTTGAAATTAATTTTAGGAATGATTTTCGAGTGGTATGTAGGTATTCAATTGTTTGTTCACATCAAAGTCGTACGTTGTTATGATGTGTCGTATCTTTTGTTCTTTTATATGCTAAAAGAGTGTAGTTGTTTTTTTGGACTTCTATCTTACCATGAGGCATATGTTTACCTATCTAAAACATACGGGTAACTTTGATGAACAGTATTACATCGCATGATATTTAGATAAGGTTACTGGTCTTGGTCATGTATTACGGAATCGAAACTAACCAAAGCACACAGTAGATAAAGTTTACCAACGCAATATTTAAATATCCATTGGATTAATATCCTCATTGCTTTCAAATAAAATGTTCGCCATGTTCAAAATTAATGAAATTCATCAAACATTTACCTACCTGATATTATTCGAAACTATGAAAGCAATACCTAAAACTTATTTGGATAAACCTCACTTACCTAAATTTTGTGATAGTAAACTACATGTAATGAGAATTTGCGTAACATTCTGTCTATCATTTTGGAGATTATTATTCAACTATTATAATTAATATCTTCTGAATTGTTCGGATTGTTGTCGGTAGCTGTCTTAGATCATTTAACAACCGGACACGCCATTGCCGTGCCTCCCCCCTTGCCAAAGGCATACTAGAAAGCAGGTCATTCGCGTTAGTATGTATGACCTTTCTTAAGCAAGTTTTCATAAAGACAATCAGATACAATACGCTCGAAATTAGTCATACAGTGTAAAGGAGGTAGCATATTTTGTTATTTTGGCAGTTTCAAGTGATTTTTAAGATGTAGTAGATCATACGTCATTGGTTGTCTGATAGTACCCATATGTGTACTAAAGGTTATGCTAGTGTTTGTAAATTTTTGTCGTATGGCTAAAGATTTTATCAAGAATGCATGAGCGAGCTATTACTATTTCTTGCGTAGCGTTGTCTCAACCTTTTCTCATAAAGATTTCAGTTAATGGCAGTTTCCGTTGATGAAATGCTCTAAGGTTACTGTGTATGTGTGCTCATTTAAATAATCTCATTTAGCTATGACACAGTTTGATAGTGCTTTTGCTTTGATATTGTACAAAGTTTCGCGTTTGTCGGGAAGCGTTATAGATCTCATCCGTGTGGCCTGGTTTAAATTAGTTTCGTGCTGGATTCTTGCTTAAATAGATGTTAAATATATCCGTATTTACTAGAATTATATTTTTCAAGTATATATGTATATTTGTTTACCCTTACCATTGAAATGGCCGAACAGATTCCAATGATATTCTACCGAGTGCTTTTCGTGTGGTCACAGAATAAAATTGTAGTTTATTGTTTATTGTAGTTTTGACTGTCGGTATGTCTAACAGGAGACATAGATTTTTTATTCTATAGACGCTCAAAACAGGATTTATATCTAAAAGATAAAGAAGATATCTATCTCTTAGAGGTTTCTTATGAAATAAGCTGTGCCTATGTACTATGTGTTCATTTTTTTCTTCTTGTCTGTATTATGTGTGTGTACATAAGCTATTACATAAACTATCATTTACCCTGTAGGTTAAATAAAGACCGATGAAACGGAGCAAGTAGCAGATGGAAAAATTACACTCATTCTAAATCTTCCAAAGGAAACCTCATACCTAATTTTCAGTAAACTATTCCACCCACACACACAGACATAAACTAAACACACACAAGCAAACATGCTTATGCAAATATTATGTCCCACATTAGAACATCCTGTAGTATTTCGCTGATTTATAAACCCCCTCTATAGTCTCTGAGGACTGAAACTCGTTGCTGGAAACTGTGAAAGGCCAGTACTACGAAGATTTTGTTTTATTTGCTAATTTCGTGTGGTCTGTGCTTTCTGGAATGTTCTAAAGGCTCGTGGCTACGTGGAAAGTGTTTTGTGACTTCGTAAATAAGATATGATATGGTGTTCTAAGAATATTTAGGTACGCAAATATGGCATACGCAATTTGAATTTGCTCGTTATTTGTGTGTGTTCAGCGCTCGCTTCTTTATCTGTGCATTACAGCCTTTTCTCATTGGCAATTTTCCGCCAGGTTTTTTAATCGTTTACTATGACGCGCATACTCGTGACATGCCCGGGTATATCCGTTTATCAGGCAGTAACAACTTCATTGTAATATTTCTATGTCCACGAAATTGCAAATTTTTTGCAGGAAAACATCATAGCTGTGGACCCGTGCCGACTCGAACACCTTTTTTTCTCGCGAAAAGTTTTGACGGTAAGTCGCCACGAATCAATGCTATCTCAAATCTAGGAATAAACAGTCGAATTAAGAACCTTTTCCTTTTTGGACAGTCTGTAAAAAGTACAAAAATCACATAACTATCTTACCTCACATCACGATTCTACCACAAATCTCACCCACAAACTCCATTAAGGAACTCAGTGCCCCCAAAAATAACATTCACCACTATATTGTACTGCATATATTCAGTCCGTTTAGTACAACAAGCGCCTCACTGAATATTATTATAATCATTCATTCACGAACACAATGACCGACGTCATTCGCACGACACCGGCCAAAGACTAAGTTTTATTTACACTCCTACAGAACTGCAAATAGGTAAATACTAAATATTTTTCTGTCAATATTTTCTTATATTGCAAGTCTGCTTGTGAGCCGCGAGCGAGATTGAAACGTTTATTTCTTTGATAAATAAACTTATAGATACTTGAGACTTGTATTTTATTTACTGTATGTAATGTTTATTTCTTAAATTCTAGGAAAGAATGAAATTAATTTTGGATTCTAGCTTAGTGAAACTGTTGTCTTTTGATCCACATATCAGAATTAAATATTACGCTACTATTATTAGTGATTGCACTAAAAAGACAGATTATTTTCTTCGTTAAGAATTTAAATGAAAAAAAAAACTTCAGACACTTATAATTTCGTTTCAATAGCAGGTAGGATCTTTGAAAAAACATTCTTAGAAAAACCTTCCAATACAGAGAAACATTCTTCATAATTTGGATAAAATTAAAAATCAACTCTATAATTAATCATCCCACCATTTCTTCATACAAGTTCTGTTTTTCTTAGATTCATTCATTTTGATTTTTCTTTGAGAGGATCTCGCAAAAGAAAAATAATTAATTATCATGTGATTGATTGCATAAGCAGAGCGTATAAATATTGTAACGAAACTGCGAATTTCAATCTTATGATAGATTGTAATTAATCTTAGTGAGTTACTAGCTTTTTTTCTTCTAGATTTCATTCACACGCTGAACGAACCATTTTATATATCGACCCAAAAAATGCGCGGAGTTATTTATCGCAAGAAAATACCACCCATACTCCCGGACTTCGTCTTTCTCAAAATAAAATTGTAATGCAATAAATCTGTTAAACCATTTAACTCACAATACCATTTATTGTATGCTAACATTAGGAATATTTCGATTTTAAAAGTCATAGCTTTTTTACGAATTTATTTTTCCTTCTAGAGGTTCTAATAATTTAGGCAGAAACCTTTTCGAAAACGAAAACTACTCATCTACAATGAAACAAAACATGACTAACGCGTTGTATTTGGAGAATTACTTGCGGCCAATGTTTGAAATGTCCGCGTAACGGTCATAGCGCTTAAAGCTATGTCATAATGTACACCAGATGTTTCTGTGGTTTTACTTGCGTGGTGAATATGACTTGGTGTTTTAGTGTTTGAAACATAGAGTAAATGCTGTGATTTCCCAGTAGTTAAAACACCATAGTATCTCAAACGGACTGGTTGGTTTTCGGAAATGTGCAAAGGTAACTTTACAAAGTACAAGCTGAAACATAATTTACACTTCCTCAAATTACTCCGAATCAGCAATGAGGTCCATTAGAGAACCAGAGTCACCGACATAGCCCAGCAGGTAAGCTATTGCCATTATGGCTGAAAGGTGCTAAAGTGGAGACTGCTGACTGCAGCCTAGCACAGGATGACCACCAATGAGATGGTAAGATGATCTGATGAAGGTACTGGACGCAGGCCGCTTCCATCAGTCCTTTTGGAAATCACTGGGGGAACTCGTATTCAGCAGCGAACGTTCTGTGTCTAAAATGTTCATCTAATAGCCCTTTAATGACCTACGTAGGTCATAGAAGCCATAATAGGTGACCCTAATTAAATGAGGTTTTAAACGGTGGAGTGGGTGTTTTGGTACATATCTCTGTGTTACCCTTTCATAAAGTGCGTGATGTTGTGTTTTTATGAATATGAATGTATTTTTGGCGTAAAACGATAAAACGAATTTGGATGAAAGGTATACGCGAAGGTGGAATCACGGTAAAATACAACAGAATAGCTATTTGTCCGCCAAGAACAGAATGAACGGATTTCGTTTATCGATTATATTATTGTTTTCTAAATAATACCTTTTACAAATCATTTTATAATGCACGAAAGAGTTCCTCACGAAAATGGACGTGACTGCAACTGTAGGAAATCGTATATGGAAAATACCCCTGGAAAAACTTTGACCTTGATTTACCATACCACTCTTTTTATACCAGGAAAAAAACCCCAAAACTATCGCCATCATTATACAAAATAACCAAAACTGTGTAAACATCGGTCAGTGTTCATTCCTCCTTTGTGCAATGACGCCATTTCACTTGACGAAGGATTGTACAAATATTTGCTTTGTTTCTCCAATGCAAACTGAACATTAAGCTAATAGCAATACGGTGTATTTTAGGTCGGCAGTAGAACTGACCTGTGTGTTTGCCGTACTAATGTAATCGTAACATTAACGTGAGTGATTTTTGAAGCATTAAATGTGGGTAAGTGCTGTAACGGTTATATTGTAAGCCTTTTTATCGTTCCACTGCTGGGTTCAGGCCTCTTCTCGTACGGAGAAGGAATGAGCGTTAATCATCACGCTTGCTCATTTTAGATGTTTCAGACTTTTAAGTTCAGGTTTCCTGTAGTTCTTTTCCTTGCGTTTTTATGAAACAGTGAAAAGGTACGTATATAACTTAGAATAGTTACTTGCCTGACCTGGAATCAAACCACCACTCGCGCTTGAGAGGCAGATCCTTTTACCACTAGGCTACCACAATTTCTACACCTACTATTTAAAATAAACCTTTTTCCATTGACAGACAAAAGCCGACCAAGTTGACAGTTCTTTTTTTTTTAACGTTCGGCAAGGCATTTTCGCGCTTGGAGACATAGTCTTTTAACACAATTATAAAAAAAAGATCAGTTTGTAATTCAAGCTGAAATAACGAATTTGGTCATAGAAAGGGTTAACTACTTTTATTGACAGACAAAAACCTGACCCTTCTCCGACTTCTGAACTAAATTCCTTTCTATCACTCTGGCACAAGCGGGGCAACCTATTTAATTCCTGTGACGCCACGCTGGCCCGTCACACCTCATGTTAGCTATTTATTAACATGGTTTGCAGTTCACTTCATTATAATATGAAATTTTACTTACCAAATAACATAAAAATTGCGATAAAAACACGAAACAAATAAAGAATTTTAAAATAAGATGATTTAGATAATGCCGGGAAAAATTTGACAGTTCTTCTTTTTTTAAACATTCAGGAAGGCATTTATGGACTTGGACACAGTCTTTTAAGACAATTATATAAAAAAATAGATTACTTTATAATTGAAGCTAAGATAACGAACATGATAGCAAAAAGGGTTACCTACTTTTATTGACAGACAAAACCTGACCAAGTACCCTTCTCCGACTTCTGAACTAAATTCCTTTCTATCACTCTGACACAAGCGGTGCAACCTATTTAATTCCTGTGACGTCACGCCGTCCGGTCACACCTCATTTACATTTCTACGTGATGCCAGCTCACCTGAGTTACTTACACTATATCGTGGATTGAGGTAATAGATATGGAGTAATTTTATTTTAATACAAATCTACAAAACTTTCATATAACACGATATCACCGCGAATATTTAAACATAGCCGCGAAAAATATTTGACAGTTCTTTTTTTTTAACGTTCGGCAAGGCATTTTCGCGCTTGGAGACAGTCTTTTAAGACAATTATAAAAAAAAGATCAGTTTATAATTCAAGCTGAAATAACGAATTCGGTCGTAAAAAGGGTTAACTACTTTTATTGACAGACAAAACCTGACCAAGTACCCTTCTCCGACTTGTGAACTAAATTCCTTTCTATCACTCTGGCACAAGCGGGGCAACCTATTTAATTCCTGTGACGTCACGCTGGCCGGTCACACCTCATTTACATTTCTACGTGATGCCAGCTCACCTGAGTTACTTACACTATGTGGGGAATTAAGTGCAGATTTGTGGTAGATTTTCTTTTGTTAATTGTATAAATATGTGATCTTGCACGTGTTTTCATGAATGGTGGTCGTCTTTTGTTTTGTTTCGTATACTTCGTTGCAATAGTAGACTTGAATGATTACAGATGAAGGGATGATGAAAGCAGCTAACATTTTATGAAACTAAGATATACAGGGCAGGGATTAAGACCACTCAAAAAAGATACGTTACAACTTTCGCGCCCTACGTGCATCTGGATAAATAACTCGTAAAATTCTTGAGCGTAGCTCGGTCAGGCCAACACGCTCTTTAGGTTGATAATATTACTATTGCTACTAGGCCCAAAATAACCGAGAAATTCTTCAAATTGACTCGAACATTGAGATTCAGATACAGACCTATCACATAAAAACATACACAAACGACCTCACATAACCTTTTTGCAAGTCAGTTTAAAACCCAGACTTAAACAGCTGACCTAAAAAGAACTTAAAAAACTGCCCAAACAACTCCCATTCACGAACACGATCTATGTTATCTAGATCAGTAAAGACGGCTATTCACTGACGCTTCAATAGAGCTGCTTGTAAATGATCGGGGCATATTGATAACGCTGTGTATGGGGGGTTTTAGTGCCTTGAATATAGTTGGTAGACTCCAAGCTAAGGGTTATGCCTAAGATTATATTTATATAGATATAACTATATAACTGAAGGGTTAAATAGAATATTTTAAGTGTTACTTAAGTTAGTGGGTAACTTAAGTTTTTGTTGGCCTTTGTTCTAAATACTTGTTATTGCTAGTTACTTTGATAAATTAAAAATATAATTCAAAACATTATTTATTTTAGCTAAGACCTTTATTCATCAAATTCTTTAGTTTAACTTTGTATTTACCAAATATCGTAATTTTTTTGATAATATTTCGTACGGTCTTTTAAGCCTATTATTGGTTTGTATTCGGTCAATTTGTAATTTAAAAGGATTGAGTTAATTTGACAGTTCATTGAATTTTGAACCAAAATATTGTTGTATAAGAAATGAATTTGATAACCATGTTATGTCAGGGTGAGAGGTCAAACGTAAACGAGAGAATGCTCATTTTATCTCGTAATACTTGAACGGTGGATTTAGATAACCGGTCCATCTGTGGATTGGGGTACAAGAGATAGGAATCTGACTACGTATTTATATTGGATTAAAGTCAAAATATATCTGGTAAGCAAATCGACGGATATAAAGAATATTGAAATCAGGGAGAGCAAAGACTTAATGCTCTGCACCTGACATAAATCAATAGAGAGAGACTACTAAAATGCTGCAAAAGAATGCTGGTGTTCTAGTTTCCAAATTCAGGTTGCCAATATCAAAATAATAGTTATGAAAATTAAATCAAATACTATCTACATATGTATCTCACACCACAAACAGCTTTCTGACATAATATAATTTTAACAAATTATGTTTATTAATTTGTTACCTTAATAATTGTACAAAATCATTTCATTGTTTTTACAATGCCTCTAATTTATTCAAAGCTCTATTAATCCTTCGATAATCGAAGCATAAAATCGATTACACAATTATGTAAGCTGCAGTTTATATTAATCCTTGTTTAAGATTAACGAGAGGGGCCGTCGTTGTGAGTATCTGAACCGCATTTGTTTTGAAAGGGCTATTTACACGAACACAGATTATGTTATTCTCATGAATGGAAGAAAACAGTGAGTAGGAAATGAGTTTTAATGTGTAATAGGGTGTTTACTTATTTATTCATTCGTTAATTTATTCGTCATCATCAATTTAAAAGCAGCTCTTATCGGTGCACCTCCTTCCATTTACGCCTATCTAGCACCTACTCCTGAATTTTCTTATACGTCACAACCAGCACCTTCTCTTTAATTTATTATCATTTTTGAAAGAAGAAAGAAAGAAAAAAATGTATTGACACAACACAAGACCGAAACAAATAGATAATAATAAATACAAACAAATAGGAAAATATAGAAATTGTATACCAAATAGGTCTGTCATAGCTAGTTCCCGACGATGGTTTTATTTTAATCAAGGGGTAGGTGAAGGTTGTCATAATTTTGACATAATTCGAAGTTGTAGGTGATGCAATACATATGGGGCTGAAATAATCTTGACCTCTGCTAGTATTTTGGGCCTAACTCTTTGGTAAACTTATCTACCTAATCCTTGTAGGAAAACTGGCACGTTTTATCTGCTAACGTGTCGACTCGAGATTTCTATGAAAATAGGTTACGCATTTGAGACAGAATTTTCTGTGGTCAGCTGCGGTATACTGTTACTTTTTTTGTCTATGCTGTCCCATTGCTTGGTAAAGCCCACCCTCTTACTCTTCCATTTCCATCCGTAATTAATAAACTCATATTAAAAAGCTTTACTAATCCACACAAATTTTATCAAAAACACTGCAAGAACAGCAAACACAAAATTAAAAAACAATTTAAACTTCGTAAAGTAAACACCTCTACACTACGAACAATATTAATCCATCCATTTCAAAGTAATAACTATAAAATCGAAACACACGTTCCGTACCGTGTTTATAGTAAACCATATACCGTTTTATAGTTAAACAGTAATCAAGGATTGTACCATTCCGTTAACCGTAGTTTACTTAACCCGGAATTAAGATTAACCGAGGGGCAGGCGTAATAGATAGAGGTATCTTTACGGTGTTGAAAGCTTTGCTCGAATTAGGATCATGTAGAGGGATTTAACGAATCCTTTCAAAGATAGGTCACTCAATCTCTCGACTGTATCAAGTAAGGGAATCGATTTCTTTGCAGGAATCGAGTGACTACTGATTTTTGGTTTACACTATTCGATTTTTGGTGTAGTCATTTGTTTTTGTTGAAAGCACTTAAAGTAATTTGAACTATGATTAAGTTTGGAGTATTTGATACTACAAACATCAGATTAAGTTTTGATTGACTATCGACTTTCCTTAGTTACTAAGCCTAAGGGTTAGATTTGGACGGGCTAGTTTCCACTACTTAGGCACGAGACACTGAAAGCTTTCTTAAAGATTCTTTTACGAAATCACCAGTTGAAAATGTTAACCGTCGTCTATTCATAGATAGTGAAACTGACCTTTTATGATTTTAAAAGCAAGTAAAGTTTACGTCATAACTGAGATTGGTAGTATCGTGTCACCGTTTAATTTTGAGAAATACGGAATGAGGATGCAACTGACTTCGCAGTATAAAAAATAATATGTTTTCATGTTTCGTGTATTCATGTTATATGTTGGACATTTTCAGGTATAGATTCTCACGCAATGAACAGTAACCAGTAATGATGAAATCGTTATATTGAAGAACACTTCATACATACAATTAACTGCACCGGTAAAATTTAATTAAAAGCACTCATTTACAATCATTAATGCAAGAACGAACTTTCGAAATCTACATGGGGGTACATTTGCTTGCATCATAAAACATTTACTACCCCCTACCCTATCTCGAACAACGACGCTAAAAGGTACAATCCTAATACATATTTACGCAATTAAAAGCTATAAACTAAGCTTAATCTCAGCTAAAATTACGCAAATTGGGTGCGTAACGCGTAAGAACGGAGCTAAATTCTCATTTAACCTCAAATAGCAAGGTTGTTTAGTATAAATCCCATTAAAGTGTGGGTCGGGACCTTAGCTTAGGAAAGTCTTGGGCTTATTACGGGACTAATGGAATGGAAAAACACGAGAAGGTAAAGACGGTCTGGATTGGAAATGGGGATAGCATCGAAAAGGTATAGCATTAATTTTGTAAACTTAGCTGGAATAGGTAAACCCATATCATATTCTGAAACGATGAACAATCAAAGCAAAAACAAGACTAATAAAAACATGACCCTTCCTGGTAGCAGGGTAAAGCCGCAATATTAGAAGACATTAAATCTATTTACTTTATTTTTATTTGTACAACCAAAAAGTTACAGGATACCGCAAGTTAGAAAGACAAACTAGATACAAAAAAAGACAGATACAAACAAATCAATTAATGAAAAACAAAAGAAAACACCTCAACATCCAAAAATAGGCAAACACAATAAAGCAGATGAAACAGTTACAAATAACAACGAAACCCAAGCTCAAGAGAATCACAAACACAATACTACTAGATAATTACTACATAACAAGTACAGTTCGTATAACCCTCGGTCCACCCACAAGCCAGTTAATTCCTTACTATCAGACCGTTCCCTACTAAATAATCGAATTTACGTGAGAGCCCTGTTTTCGTTCGACGATAAACTAAAGGATTTTGTAGATATAACACTTCGGGTTATAGATGTTGGGATAAAGGAGAATTTTTGTTTAACATTATATGTATTTGGATTTAGTGTTTTCGGTTGCTTGTTTTTTGTGCAAGTTAGAGTAGAAGATTTTATTTTATGTTTGGATTATAGATATAAATGGTTCACAGCGTTGGTATCTGTGATCGGATATTAAATAATTTCAGTAGAGTATTACGGTCACTCAAGCCATAGTTATTGGTTCTGATATTTCAAACGTTTCATGTTTTTAACCGACTTGCCAAAAAGGGGGATTCTGAAATCATCGCCATCTTTCACACATAAACATAGTTACCAATAAGCTACCTTTTGGGCGAAATCACGGCTTGAAGCTTCTTACTTATAATTCAGATTTATCAACCCCATTTCGTTTCCCAGTAACCGATTTCGTATTCAAGGTCAAGAACTAATGAAATGTATGAATAACAAATCTTTCCAGGATCCCTTAAAAGAACCTGGATTAGTACTTATCCCCTCTTTTCTTTGGACCTAATTCGTGACCTTGACCTCGAGGTTAGAAAATATCCAGACAAGTGTTAGAAAGATAAAGCTATCGGTAATTTTTTTCCCGCCCTGAGCGATGGAGCGGTAATTTCCTGGGAAGTCAAGGAGGGGTAGTCGGACAACGGAATATATTACACCGTAGTGTAGGTAGTCATTTGTTAGTGACAGTATTTTTAATGATGATCACTTTTATAATTCGTTATGCAGTTCTTTTAAGAAAAATTGGACCTGTTTTTGTTTCTGTTATTATTTCATTTGAATTCTAGGTATATGAAATATTTTTTTATGTTTTTCATCATCTGCTTGGTTGTAATTGCAACGCATTGTTTTCATGGCTATTAGATTTGAATTTTAGAATAAGACTCTTTTCTCCGAAGTTTAATTTGCTGTACTGGTCCATTTTATAATTAGCCCCAAATTCTTTGAATCCAATGATTTCTAACTTTAAACCATCTTTGAAAATTAGGTTACTTTTCACAATCCAATAAACTTAAAGTCTATAAGTCTTCGCAGAAAAAGTAATATAAGTCTGGTTAACTAGATGAAGATATTTTTATTTCTAGTCATTTGAGAGTTAGTACGAGCTGCAAAGCTAATTGCTACATTATAAAGAAAATATATACCTTATTAAGTTGAATGTAGTTTTCTAATAAGGATCATTAAGATATTCTTATGGATATTTTTTCAGCTGAAATAATAATAGTGGTAGCTTTGAAATACCTTTTAGAGCTCAATGGTTAATTGTGTTAAATAAGTATTCGAATAATATTGATTCGGAGTGTCTAGGAATATGAATAATCTTATCTATTTTGTTCAACTCGACTTTTGTTGTAGGTCAAAAAAGTTAAGTTTTTATGTATCACTAATATAGTGTTGTCAATATTACTTTTGAAAAGTAAAAGGAAGTTATAAAAAATCATGCTTATATAATTTGTTCAACATTATCAACCAACATTATTTCGCCAAATAATAACGATGCCAACAGGCCTAACATAAATTAAGTTAGTTAACAACTCTATTATTTGGCCACATAAATTATACATAAAATTAAGCACTCATCAATGGACACCTAAAACTGTGGTCAAATTCTAAAATAGCAAACAGAACATGAATTAATGAATCATATTGAAATTGGTACAATAAAATCATTATCAAATGTATGACTTATTCACGAACGCAGAATGGGTGTTTGTACGAAAAATCTACATAAGAGAAGATGATTCTCTATCCTTGTGATTTATATCTTATGTACATCTCTCTTTTCATTTTAATAGTAACCTTAACACTTAGAAACGCCCTCAGTTACTACATTTTTTAAAGATTTTATTTATACTAAAAGTAAATTGCAGATTTAAAAGTCAACTGACCGTTTTTTTTTTAAAGAAAATTTCTAAAGTTTTCATTTACGTTCTGTTACCGGCTAAATACCTGATCTCTGTAAAATATGTAGGTACGTTTTATCATTCATCTTCATACTGATTTATGAGCCCAGTCAAACTATCGGCCGACTAAAAGTTTGTAGTGTGCCGGTACGCTAATACAATCTTTAATTAGTTTATACATTATAATTTAGATAGGCATTTGATTAACATACTACACAAAGCTATTGCCGTGCAACATATATTTGCCATGCATCACTTCATGCATGAACACTGGCCTATAAACTGATAGTTCTGTTAATTGCTAACAGAGGGAACACTTATGTCTGTGATATATTATAGAGCGGGTCTGTTCATTAGAATGGATTTAGTTGAGGAGTTCCACAGGGAACTATACTTGGCCTCCTATTACTTGCATGATATTGGAGACCAGTATTATTGCTATGTAATGTTGTATGATGATAAATGTGGTAAAGTAGAGAATCTGATGCAAACTTAACTCTCTGATTTTCTTCGCTAGGCTGAAAATAAGAATTAAAAAATATTATTGCTTTATACTCTTTGATCTGCAAGATTTGTCAGCGTCGTCAAATATTTGAATCATAATCTGTTAAAAAATAAAAATAGTCTTAGTAATATTTCATGTTTCTAATATTTCTAATCTATCGAAATGGAAAAAAATAAAAATAAAGCTATATGAATAAATCTTACGTAACGGTGTAACACACAGCCTTATATTGATGAAACATAAAACCCCAAAGGGTGATATTCTTAGAACGTTATGTACCCTATGTTATTTTGGTGTAGCGACCTAATGTGCCCCATGTTTACCCCTTGGATGAACTTTATGGGTTTCTATAACGTTTTATAGTGAGGATCCTGTTGTGCAGATGACATGGATGTATTTGCTCATGGTGACTCGGTTATGGAAGCCATTTGGTTTCGTTGTTCGTGTTTTATGGTGTATTTTTAGCGTTGCGTGTTTACGCTTATTACTCTGATAAGGAATTATATAGATTTCAATTTATGATGATCATCAGCTGCCTGGTATCTTTCGTAGAGCAAGCTTCTAGTGATATCAGACGAAGTTGAAAACCAGTACCTTTAAACAGAATAACCATTTACAGACTTAAGGCCACTAGGCCTTAGTAAATAGAACATTAAAATATTTCGAAAAACGAACACATTATCTTCTTTTTCTTATTTTTACAACCGATTCCTTTTGAACACATCATCTACCTACATATTTTTACTTCCCCAAAATGGTCTACTAAGGCACGTTAATTCTGTACTACAAAATTGATGCATAGGTTACGAGCCTTGTAAATCGAGACGTATTGAGAGGCTACCGGCAAGTAATGTCCGGCTCCTTGTCCAATAAATCGTCGTTCAGTCTGAGTTTGAAATTGGGGTATCTGTCTTCGTTCATTCGTAGTAAGGGTATGGTGACTTTGACTAGTTCTGACTACGGTATGGCTGAAGTTATTATGGTTAAAATAATTTTGATTGAAGGTCAAAGATCCCATATGAAATTATTGTCCATTGGATCCACCGGAGTGTAATATATTTCTTTCTAAATATCCATTCCATTACGATCAAGTTCGTTATAGTTATCGGCACGAATCTTGAGCTCTGAAATTCACCTGCACAGAAGTAATTTATTGGGTCCCTTTTGTGGTATGAAGTGAGCCGCGGGGGCGGACTAAAGCGGTAATTGGCCCGCAGCGCATCGCGTCATAGCCGCCACTCGGGATTGGTTCTTTGCTAATAAATCACTTCTGCGCAGATGTAGGTCAGAGCTCAAGATTCGTGCCGATAACTATAGGCAATTACTGTAGACATTATTCTTGAACTACACTTAATTTTGTTTGAGGCTCAATTCCAATAGTAGGTTATGTGCAGCAGATTGTATTTTAAAGTCTCCCAGGTACACTTTCCTTGTACCGATTAATTCCGCACGACAAGTCACAACTTGTCCCTTTTTTAACGAGGAAACCCACGTCACGGATTGGTAAAATTCAATTACATCTTCAAATTACATAATGTGTGACCACTTTGTCACTTGTGACAATTTTTTTGATTCTTATATAGAACTTGCAGGTCGCCTCCAACAGGAATCTATGGCTGAGATGATGATGATGATGATGATATAGAACTTTGTCATTGGTCTAGAAGGGACGGCTGACAAGCGTGAAGTCTTGAGTTTGGTTTTTAGGTTGAGTGGTGCTTCTTTATGACTTTTATTAGGAACTAAATGCATATAAAAAAAAATAAAGATAGATATGTTTGGAGCCTTGTTAGAGATGGTCTAAGATGTTCAACAAACTTCTGCATAACAATGAATTACGATCTATTGTAATTCTAAGCAACTTATGGTTTGCCCTTTGAGATCAAACAGGCTTCTATCTCATTAAAGGTAAGATTAGCATACATTTTGGGAGCTCATTCAGCTCATGCATTCAGTTGTTCAGAGAAATTGCATATTAGCGTCGCATAGTGAATAGATTAGTATTATTAATAGTACCATTTAGTAGGAGATACACGGGGTTATATCCTATTCCCATAATGAGAGGCAATTCGCTGAAATATTGATATATTTGAGTTTAAACATAATTAATGAACGATCGACATATTCTAGGAAAATGTTTCATTAGCTGTGTTAGTTAATAAGCTTAGGCCTTATTGGATGCCATTTTGATAAATAGGCAGTATGTATAGCCAAAATTAGGCCACGATGCACCACACTTTAGGGATTAACCACGGGGATTAACTAACATTACAAATAAGACTATTAGTTCGTTACATTTACCTGAGAAAACATCATTAATTATACAGATAGTTGGAAACTTAAAGAAGGATGTGAGGAAACCGCAACAAGGAGTTGTTACATAAATGTTTTAGTATTCCGGGGATTCTTAAACTTTTTTAGTGTGAAGTGCACATACAGGTTTAGAATCAAAATTGTGTCAAAATGTCAAACAATCCATTGACATTTCGATATAACGACGAGAAAAATGAAACGACATGAACATTTGCATGTTCATTAAGGTTGTGTCGTATAAATCAACTTCCAGATTATGAACTGGTTATAGTTTTTTAAGACGAACTAAAGTGACCGATATAGCCCACCGGATTAGCAAGTTGAAGTGGCAATGCGCTGGCCATATTGCTCGCAGAGCAGATGGCCGATGGGGTCGAAAAGTGCTGGAGTGGAGACCACGGACTAGCAAGCGCAGCGTAGGACGTCCACCAACAAGGTGGACAGACGATCTTATAAAGGTCGCCGGAAGACGCTGGATGCAGGTCGCCTCAAACAGGTATGTGTGGAGATCTAAGGGGGAGGCCTATGTATAGCAGTGGACGTCCTATGGCTGAGATGATGATGATGATAGTTTTTTTAATCCACAAAAAGACTTTGCCCACGACATTTTGGAATACCCTACCCTTCTAGAACCTATGTATCCACATGAATATGTAATAGTACAAAAATACGATATTAATAAAGAAGAACGCTATTTAATTATAAAATAAATGAAATACGAAGTTAGAACGAATGATACCCAATAACATAGGAGTAATTAATCATATTCCCACGCAGCACAGTTAATTACACAAATAACGGATCGTAGAAACTGTACCATCTGTGTGAAGAGATACTATTTTAGTAAACGATGAGTTTGTAATTACTTATGAACTTATACCATGGAGAACAAAATGTCTAGCATAAGCGGAGGTTCCATCACGGAAAATCTCCTAAGAAAGTAGCGCGCCAAAATGCGGGTGTGCGGGGAGCGAGAAACGTACGCCATCTTTAGACCCGATAATTTTTTGTAATGTCGAAAAACCGCTGACAACTGTCTCAAAGAACTCGAACGCTTTGTTTGTATTGGCCTGATCGTTTTGGTCATACCCACCGTACTCGTCTGACCTAGAAGAAGGCGCGTTATGGCATCTTCGCTCATCTTTCCTCACTCCCTGAGTTATACACAAGTTATATAGTACACTTATTTCTATGAACTATTATGTACATGGTAGTTTCATCCGCATCCCAAGGGAACTACCTCCCGCTGTCGGTTAAAAAGAAGCCTATGTACTACGTACAAAGGTACGTAGCTTACTAGGTATATTAACTCATTTAAAACAGTTCAGTAGGTTTGGTACCTACTACAAATGGAATTACCGACGAGTATGTGCAAAAAGATCGATAAGACCTTGTTTACGTAAAAAATATTTCTTTAGTGAACAAAAATATTTACTTAATTTGGACCAAAGCCTCTTTTGTTTATTTCTTGTTGTTGTCTTTTAAGGTGGTTTCAATTCCGAAACCCCATTTTGCATACAATTATCATTATTGCCAAAGTAAAACGAACTTAATGTCGAAGGAGTAAAAGTGATTTTTGTTTGCCATATTTGTGTGAATTTGGTCGAATAAAAGGATTAATTTGTCACTGAAATAGATTACAAAACTTGAATTAAACGTTGAGTTTTAATATTAAGTTCAAGATCTTTTGTTTTACTGTTACATAAGTATTTACAGAAAAGAGGAACATTTCAGACAAACTTGTAAGACGTGATGTAATATCTTGAACTAAAGACGTACGTTTCATTAATTTATAATTTCCCATGGAAACTATTTATTTCTATTAACCAACTACTTATAATTTATGGTCATTCAAATCGGACCAGTAGTTCCTGAAAGTAAGTTTAAGCCACGCTCAAGGAAACAAATTGAAAAAGGAAACACTTCTCTTCAGCTTGATAATATTAGCATAGATTATACCTAATATAACCAATGTTCTACACACTACAAACTAAAATATTAAGTTAACACATAATTTTCTAGTTCTTCAACCCAGAAAATTATTCTACAAAACTTCAAGACCATTACTCCAACCATAAAACTTTTACACGCAACAAAATTATCCGTTTGTCTGTCCTACTATGTTTGCAGACATTAAATTTCATAGTTGAGTACCAAAAGTTTATTTACACTTGCATGGGACCGCTTTGTGCTCCATTTTTTTTATGAAACTAGTTATTCTACGCAGTTGGACCTGCGTTCCGCAGGAACTTTTTCAAGTACCCGGATAAAAGATTAGCTTTTGTCCTTTCTTAGGCCCTAGAAAATCTGAATTACTCGTTTTCGGTTTGTAGTTTTTTGCAATTTATATGAAGTAAATGCTAGTAAGGCTGATCCAAGGTTATAAATATATGCCGCGCAAAGAGATAAGAATTAACACATACTTACTGTCTAATTATTTCCTTAACAGGCTCATTACACCACTCTTAATATACATAGGTCCATTTATGCAAACATATATTGCTCCCAAACTTTTCGCAATTTTTTAAATATCCCAAAAAAAAACTGCTCAAAATTATTCCTGTAACCCATTCGCAGGACCGCGTCGTCCTCTTTTTTAATATTGATACCTCACAATGTATACAGGGTGATGAAAAACCCGGCCTCATATAAAAGCTGGCCGCTGTTAATTTGTCACGTCCGACAAAGAATGGCGGTTCATTACTTTGTTTTTCTACCTATAAAATAAATAATAACACCCTGTGAATGTACGGAGAGTTTTTGCGTCGACAAATATTACTGTTGCTTGTTTTTTTGAATGTAGTTTTAAAGAGTTCTACTTGGACTGTTATTTAATATTTGTTATATTGAGACCTGTTCTTTAACTTCATTACAGCACAGTATAATATAATTTCTGAAACCATTCAGGGTCCTCGAAAACTAGCAGTAGCAATCGTTGTTACAAATCCACGTCAATGGCCGTCGGGCGGATTTTAGAAAACTCTAACACTAGGGCTTGTTTGGTGATTAAACCTGCAGCTCACTCGATGAGAAGAAGAAACGAATATTAAGAGGGTTACAGTATAATATGTACACAATGTATTTTGACCCATAAAAAGAATAAAAACGTTAATATTAACCACGCAAAAACTGCTAGTACAATAATTATTTTCCTTTTTTGTTAATACGTGACGATTTCACCACATTAGTTTAACACAAAACAAATAAATAGGTAAACAAACATAGATTTATTTGACCAGAGTATATTTTGTTTCATAATAAATTCAATAACTGCGTCATTTGCATAGTTATTAAACTCTATTTATATTATTAATAACACTATTATTCTTGTTTAAAGCGCTTAGTAGGCTTTAGCGTGCACACTGCAAACTTTTAGTTGGCCGATAGTTTGTTTGGGCTCATAAATCAGTATGATGATGAAGGTAATACGCACACTACAGAGATCAGTTATTTAGCCGGTATCAGCCCCACTGACGACTTTCATTAGAATCAAGATTTTCTTAAAAAAAAAAATATTTTACCTGCCACCTTCAATAGTCGGTCGATTGGTTAATCTGCAATGTACGGGAAGGTTTATAGTTTTGAATTTAAACACACACCTAATTAATTAATCGTTTGGTAGTTGGGTTAGCTATAAAATATTGCTAACTGAATTATCATAAAAATTTACAATGTAATCCACATTCAATAAATGCAGTTTAAATCATAATATTCGAGATCCTGGGATAATACAAATTTGTTTTAACGCAACTATGTATTTTGCCAATTACCAATAACGTATTAAAATACGGTTTCATTTAGGTTTTAGTTTTTAGTTCGGTAATTTTTTACTTGGGTAGATTAGTTTTATTAAAATGTATCAGCCAACTTGTTACACTATTTTTAAAACGAATCGTAAACATAGAAAATATAAAAAAAATTACATCGATTTCGTAAAGTAGCAAATCTGTTTGTTTGTTTATTATTACCCTAAAAGCTGAAACTACTGAACCGATTTGAAATATCCTTTTACTATTGGAAAGCTACATTCTTACTGACCCGAGTAATATAGTAGGCCGGTGGAAAAACAGTGTTTCACAAAAAAGATCTTCAATATTCATACTTTTAAAAGCAGTTATTACTTATTCTTTATTCTTAAACTGACGTAGAATACATGTTTCCAAGTAAATAAACACAAAATACATGTCGTTTGGATGCCATTTGTCAAGTACCAGTATAACTTATGAGCTGTGCGCGAGTGTAATAGGAAATACAAATGTTAAAGTAATGTTAGTACGATTTAATATTTTGTATATCAATAGTACTTTAGTCTTTGAAGGGGTTAAGCTTTACAATGTAATGACGATGTAATGTGAGACGACCTCGATGGCGCAATGGTCATCATGCCGGACCGCCGAACCTGAGGTCCCGGGTTCGATTCCCGGTTCGGTCGACATTTGTGTGATGAGCATGCTTGTTGGCCGTGGTCTGGGTGTTACAATATGTATTTATAAATATGTATATATGTAGCTATATGTTGTTTATCAGTTGTGTTAGCACCCATAACACAAGTTAATTAATAACTTACCATGGGGCTAACCGACCGTGTGTGTAAAGGTGTCCCGGCATTATTATAATGTGGTCAGTAGGATGTTGTAGTTGATGTAACCTACGAATATGAAGGTTGGGCAAAATTGTATTATTGCTGTCCTATTTAAAGCAGCATAGATTTCTAATGTAAATCAGATTTCAATTTTAATGAACATAATCATTATTCTTATCTCATAATTTTGATAATCTAAAGTCTATGATAATATTAAAAAATTGAAGTTGTTTACTTGAAAAGTTCTGACAGTTTTAGGAGGGAAGATGGCTATAGGCTACTTTCTATCCGGGTGTCGGAGAAGATCCTACGGGACGTGAGTGAAACCGCTACCGCGCTAGCAGAATCTAGTGTCAAAATATAAGATGGTAAGATCTGTCTATCTGTGTAAATTTTACAAATTTTTTACAAGTCTTCACATAACATTTTTCACAAAAACCTTTCCTATAGGTATCTCTACCATACAAAACCGAGTTAACACCAAATCCGTCAACCATCTCAGCTAAGTTGACATGTCACCATTGTAATTACCGGTAGCGGTATGTAAACGGACTTTAATCACGGATGTGCGGATCTGTCCGGATCTGTCCGGATCTGTCCGGATGCAATTAACCGTGGCTACTCGGGTGACGGGTGAGCACCACTAATTTGAACGTATCTGAGGGTAGGTGTTTGTTCTTGACCGGCCGTGTTTTCCTAGGTAAAATGAGGCATTGTTTGACACTTGTGGGGCAAAACTTAAATGGTAGACTGAGGTTTATAAAGGGTTATGTACGAATCTATAAGGTAAGATATTTATAAATCGAGGGAGACTAAGACACAAGTTCACGTACAACATAAACATCCTGTTGGATTTTATAAATTGCAACATTAACTTAATTTTTATTATATTTTTGTACTGTGGCAACTTTTCTCTCTCTTGCTCTGCGACACGGACCGAATACACGTATGTAATTATTTGCAATCGCCTTTTTATTTACTGAAAATCTGAATCTCCTGCATCAGCGCACCAGCCCTATCAACACACTACACCGCTGCACATGGTCCTTCGAAAAAAGAAGCGCTGCTGGGAGACGAAACTCCAGGTTTGCAAACAAATTTACGGCCGTGTCGCACGAGGCCATTTTTTTTTGGTGAGCATTGAGCAAGCAAACGGGCTCGCGATTTCCTGTGAGACTGGTCGTCGCTACAAAATCGCAATACCTACACGATTCGACGGCCACAATTACAAGGTCCACAGGAGGAAGCCCAGCATCAGCATCGATCAAAATTCGATTTCACCGTCGTCGCCGGAGTCCCCTCTGCAGGTGCGAAGAGTACACTTGGCAGCAAGATAGGGTGTTCCGCGAGAGCAAGCGAGACGGAGCACATCGAAATTCGAAAGATTCGCATTTCATCGCACGCCCGCACGCAACAATAGGAATAGGACAATCGTACGGGCGCGAAAGAGACAGCAAGTGACGCCGCAAAACTTCACAGCAGCAACAGGCGAGCTCGCGCAACCGCCATTTTGTTGGGAAGAATTGGATCGCCGTCGCCGATCAATACTGTATAAAAAATATTACAATACTGTGTAAAAGTGTTTAATATAGCAGTGAATCTTGTAATACATAGTTAATAGTGTTCCTGTAAAGTTATTATTGTGTTATTAACGTAAAGTACAGGTAATATTTGTTATAAGAATCGACAAGCTTAGCGAACAATGGAAGACCTAAAGAAAAAAGTCGCCGCACGCGGTTATGTGAAAGGTACTATGACTAGATTATTTAATTTCGTGAACATTGCCAATTTAGACGATATTTCCATTAATGACCTATGCACAAAACGTGATAGGCTCAATGTGGCTTTTAAAGAATACGAAGCCCTATGTAAAGATATTCTCGGTCTTGACTCCGCCGACGAGGAGGATGTGGAGTCGGTGGAGGACAATTATTTTAAAACTTTATCAGCCTTTGACAAACGCATCAAGCCTCTTGATTCAAACCCTTCAGGCTCTTCCACTTATGAAAAAACACATAAAACTAAATTACCACCTATATCCATAAAACCCTTTGAGGGCACATACACAGAATATGTTCCATTTATCAATTTATTTAATTCATTAATTCATAATGACAAAAGCCTAGACAATATACAAAAATTCTATTATTTAAGAACATTGTTAAAGGGTGAGCCATTCGATTTAGTCAAAAACTTGCCGGTCGAAGCTCTCAGTTATGATGCAGCTTTAAATTTACTAAAAAATAGATATGAAAATAAATATAGAATAATCTCTGAGCACATTTGCAAGCTATTAGACTTAAAACAAATAGTAAAATCAACAGCAGTCTCACTCAGAGAATTTATTTCAACAGTTAGGCAGCAAATAGCTGCCATCAAATATCAAGAACCTAATGTTATATACTGGGATGCTATATTGTTGTGTATTCTCTCTCGCAAACTAGACAGTTACACTGCGAAGGCCTACCAACTTGACCAGGATATGAATGCTAAGCCGCAATTGGAGGATTTTCTCAATTACATTGAGAACCGAGCCAACGCACTGGAGAACGTCGAGCAGGGACATCAACCCCATCCTGGTAATAGTAGCAGTAAGGTAGCAGCAGTCGCCACTACAGGAGCAACATGCACTTACTGTAAGTCTTATGAACATAAATTGTTTAACTGTAAAAAGTTTCAGTTATTGCCTGCAAATGATAGATACACATTTGCCAAGGAAAAAAAAGTATGTATGATTTGTTTAGGTCAGCATGGTGGCAAATGCAGGTTTCACTTCCGGTGCTCAGAGTGCAAGAAGCCTCATAACACTCTGCTTCACTGCAATTTAAGTGAAACCCCACCAGCTGTCACCTTATCAAGTAATGTTGATAACAATGTACTTTTGCCTACAGCTAAAATCAAGGTAGTAGCAAGGGACGGTACTCAATACATTATCAAGGCGTTACTGGACAGCGGATCTCAAGTTTCATTTATAACCACAAAGGTTGTTCAGCTATTAGGATTAACGCCCTTGCAAAGTGATACTTGTATTATTGGAATCACTAATGAAAAGAGTAATATTAAGTACTGCATTCCTATTGAAATTCATTCATTAAATTCACCATTCAAGACAACAGTAACTTGTCATGTACTTAAAGATGTAACATGCAAATTACCGCAAAACAAATTTGATGTCTCTAGGGTCATTATACCACCCAACATTATATTGGCAGATGACCAATTTAATGTTCCTAGTGAAATCAACATGTTATTAGGGGCTGATGTATTTTTCCAGACGCTATTGCCCAACGAGCAGCGCATGACCATCAGCCTGCCCAGCCACAGCAACCAGTCATCAGCTGTGCCCCGGAGTGCTGCTCATCCACCACAACAGCCTAGTAGCACACAGCTACACGTCTTCAACACATACTTCGGGCACATTGTAGGAGGGAATCTGCCACCTAAGGTATCTCAACAAACATGTAATAGAGTAGTTTTGAAATGTGAATTAGGTCTCAATGAGACACTTGCCAAGTTTTGGACAAATGAAAAAGTTCCAGAGAGATTTGTTGAACAAACATCTGAGCAAGAACTTTGTGAAAAAATCTTTCAAACTTCAGTTAAATTAGTTAATAACCAGTTTGAAGTTCCTATACCTTTAAAAATACCTTTGTCAGATGTAAACGATACTCTTGGTGAGTCTTTTCACTTAGCATTAAAAAGGTTTTTAAATTTGGAAAAGAGATTGCATAGTAATCCTGATTTATTCATGCAATATCAAAATTTCATTCATGAATATCTATCTCTTGGTCATGGTCATTATGTTGATATAGAATTGTATGATTTATGTAAGCATGCAGTATATTTTTTACCACACCATGCGGTTATTAATAACAATAGCAAAACTACAAAGCTTCGCACAGTGTTTGATGGTTCAATGAAAACAAACAAAAAAGTTTCTTTGAATGATTTACAACTTAATGGGCCAGTGGTTCAAAAGGAATTATTTGATATCATTTTATTATTTCGTTTAGGTAGATACACATTTACTACAGATATAAGGCGTATGTTTAGAAATATTAAAATAGACCCTCAATACACTTCCCTTCAAAATATTTTGTGGAGGGACAATCCGGATGAGCCAGTTAAGTGTATTAGATTAGACACAGTTACATATGGCTTGAAAAGTTCAAGTTACTTAGCAACTCGTTGTATAGATGAGCTAGCAAATAAATATGAAAAGTTATACCCACTAGCTTCATCCATTATCAAAAATAATCAGTATGTTGATGATATTATATATAGTAATAATAATTTAGAAACCACTGTCAGTGCCAGAGACCAACTTCGTGATTTGCTTAAATTAGGTAGTTTTAACACTCATAAATGGTCATCAAATAATGAAAATGTGTTAAGTACTATACCATCAAACGAAAGACATTTTGATAGTTTAGAATTGCAAAAAGATAATTATTATATGAAAGCCCTAGGACTTCAAATAAATGTAAAGGATGATCACTTTATAATCTCTACTCCAGAACCATTTGATACAAAAAAGGTTACAAAAAGGAGCATACTTAGTTATATAGGTAGATTCTATGACCCAATGGGATTTGTGAGCCCAATTGTGGTCACAGCAAAGGCCATAATGCAAAAATTATGGTTACTGAACACAGGTTGGAATGACAGTCCGCCTGCAAATGTTCAGCAAGAATGGTTTAATTTTACCAATAATTTAGCTGCAATGCAGCCTATCCTATTAGATAGGAATATTAGTGTTTCAGAAGGAGACTTGGCAGATTTAATCGGCTTTGCTGACGCTTCGAGTAAGACAGCCTACGGATGCTGTGTGTACCTGCGAGTCACAGACCAAACAGGTACAACGAAATTGCATCTACTTTGTTCGAAGTCGCGAATCAACCCTATCCAAAAGAAAGGCATGACTGTGCCAAGGCTTGAATTGAATGCTGCACTCTTGCTATCAAAATTGGTTTTGAGGACTCATGATACACTCAGAGTCAAAATTAACATCAGGCATGTTTGTTTATTCAGCGACTCGCAAATCGTTCTTGCATGGCTAAACACTGAGCTAACAAAACTTCAAGCTTACGTATCGAACAGAGTAAGTGTAATTCGTCAAAACACATCTGGATACAGTTGGCATTATGTCAATACGCATGACAATCCTGCTGATCTCATTAGCCGAGGCGTCAACCCGAATGAGCTGAGTAGCTGCGATATTTGGTGGAATGGCCCTAAGTTCCTGCAAAACAGTGAGTACAAGTTTGCTGCTTATAGCTCACCAGCTGAGTCACTCACAGAGGAGCGCTGCTTAGCTCCTTCCAGCAACTTGGTGTGCCAAAATCCCAATCCGCTTGACTATGTGTTCAAGCTTGCATATTACTCTAATATAAATAAAATAGTAAGGCTATTAGCATACATATTGCGATTTTTAAACAATATTAACAAAAATAATTCTAAAATAAATACAAACTATCTGCAAAGTTCTGAGTTAGATAATGCATTAATGTTAATTATTAAATATGAACAAAGTATATATTTTAAATCTGAAATCAAAGCAATAAGCAATAATAAGAGCTTGAAGGGGAATCTAGTTGAGTTGCATCCCTTTCTTGACAATAGAGGTCTATTGCGCGTTGGTGGCAGGCTGCATTATGCTAATATAGCTTATTCACAAAAACATCCTGTCATACTACCTAAGGGCTCTTCAATTACTAGCTTGCTTATAAGGTGTGAACATGAAAGGCTACTGCACGCAGGGCCTAAGCTTTTACTCTCGCATCTCAATCAAAGGTTTTGGATTGTTAATGGCTTATTAGAAGTTAAGAAAGTAACTCACAAATGTATTGTATGTTTCAGACAAAAGGCCTTAGCAGCCAAGCAACTGATGGGCTCCTTGCCGGCTGCACGTGTAACAGCCACCAGCAGGCCATTTGAGAAAGTCGGCGTGGATTTCGCTGGGCCAGTTGATGTGAAACTCTCTCGCGTAAGACGATCTTTAATAGGTAAAGGGTATATCTGCGTATTCGTATGTTTCGCGACAAAAGCAGTTCACTTAGAACTTGCATCAGATTTGACCACGGAAACCTTTCTTGCGTGCTTAAGGAGATTTATCTCCAGACGAGGTTTGCCCACCGAAATTCACTGCGACAATGCAAGTACATTTAAAAGTGCAAGGAGTCAATTAGTTGAGCTCTACAAGCTGCAAGCTTCGCAGAGCCACCAAATGCAGGTTCAAAGATTTACCGCCGAGCGTGGGATACAATTTCACTTTATACCATGTTACTCACCTACATTTGGCGGGCTCTGGGAAGCGGCAGTTAAGAGCACGAAGTTTCACTTAAAAAGAATATTACAAAAAACTGTTCTAACTTATGAACAGCTTAATACTGTATTAACTGAAATCGAAGCAGTGCTTAATTCTAGGCCACTCTTACCTTTATCTTCAAACTCTGATGATTATTGTTATTTAACACCTGGTCACTTTATTATAGGTAGTGCTTTGTCAATGTATCCTGAAATAAATGTATGCAACATTCCACAAAATAGACTTAAGTTTTGGCAACTATGTAATTCTTTAAAACAATCCTTTTGGAAAGTGTGGCACCAATGTTATTTAAATTTATTACAAAACAGGCCTAAGTGGCGTGATACAGTTTGTAATGTTAAGTTAGGCAACTTAGTTATTTTAAAAGAGGACAATATTCCTCCTATGTCATGGCCAATGGCACGAATTGTTAAATTATTTCCAGGACATGATGGAAAAATTAGGGCAGTTGATGTTAGGACACCAAATGGGAAAACCCATACCCGTGCCATCAATAAAATTTGTTTACTGCCAATAGAATATGATGATAGTACTTAAGAAATTGTATTAATGTTTAATAATAAGTCATATTTGTAAAACCATATAAGTTATAGTTATACTTCTGTGAGGCCGCAGCATGTTGGATTTTATAAATTGCAACATTAACTTAATTTTTATTATATTTTTGTACTGTGGCAACTTTTCTCTCTCTTGCTCTGCGACACGGACCGAATACACGTATGTAATTATTTGCAATCATCGCCGTTTTATTTACTGAAAATCTGAATCTCCTGCATCAGCGCACCAGCCCTATCAACAAGCTACACCGCTGCACACATCCATTTAACTTTTTTCTTTAAGGATATAATATAAGGAAGGATATAATATACATCTACTACTAAGCTTAGGCTGCCTGAAAGATTACATGAATAGGAAGAGAGTGAGTGTCAGTATGACGAGTGACAGGGGAAAATGGAAGAGGATGACATATTGCGCCGACTCCAAATAAAATTGGGAACAGGGCAGGAGGAAGAAGAACACTAAGCTAAGGCTGTCCTTATAGTGAGCCAGAGAAACACAAAAATGACGTAAATTCAGTGGCGTAAAGGCAGTATTAATAAAGACAATTCATGAATACAAAATTATCACTCGAACAACTCAAAAGTAGTCATAGAAACACCAAGAAATAGACGGAACGATTAATTTCAATCAAATAGATTGGAATCTAAAACTAATTAGTGTGGAATTCAGACGTTTCGTTTGTAAACTGAAAATAAATTAGGGTTTCAGTATTGCTTTGTTCTGTAGTTCGGTTTTTTCTTTTGATTTCAGGCTTCGAAGCAACAATAGCTTTGATTTCTTCATTGGTCTGCATGCCAATTGTTGTGGGGTAATTTTGAAGATTGAAGCGATTTTGTAAATAATTTTGTGCTGCAGGTAGGTATGGAGTACCTACTTAATGTTCCTTAGGATATCAATGGCTTGGCTAAAGAAAGTTTATTCCTCTCATTTGAGCCTATAAAACTTTTTCATGGGTTTTAATTTCATATTGTTTATCTGAATCTCAAAGGAAATTATTCGATTTTGAAGGATTTTTGCCTGTGAATAAATTAGCATAAATAAAACTTAAGGACCTTATCCTTCCTAAATCAGCCTCCTTCTAATACTAAGACAATGAATCGTTTCATTTCATTTTGACTTATTACCTTTAGTTACTAAATAACATGAACACCCTTACTTCTTCTATAATATACACCATAAATATTAGATCGAAGGCTATAAGATTAAAGTCGATAAACCTTTATCGAATCGCTTATAAACTAACTTTCAAAGCTGAAAGCTGTTGAAAGCTTCGCAAAATGTAGCAATATTCAATGCTTTATTTGCTTTAATATACTTAGTAAGAAACGCAACAGAATACATACGATTTATATACAAGGTGTTACAAAAGTACAGGTAAAAATATCTAAATACTCGCGTCCCGTGGGGCCTACTGCTTGTACCGGGATAAAAGATAACCTATGTTACTCTGGAAAATGTAGCTTCTGATAGTTAAATAATTTTCCAAATCGGTTTAGTAGTTACGGAGTCTTTATATGAATTAAATAGTAGCTGTTAGTCTTCCTTTATATAAATAAATAAATAAATAAATAAATAAATTAATTAATGCTCATTTGCTCTTAGTATGAGAAGAGGCCTGCAGATGAACAAAAGTGTTTCAAATCTAAAAGGACTCTTTATAATGCCATTTAACATCCTTTTAGCTTTGAGTCTTTTGTAACACCCTGTAGGTACCTACCTACATATAAGATGATACGTGATATTGCTGATGCATTCTGAGAAAGCCTTACCTTTCTGGATAAAAGTTATCCTTTATGCTTTTCAAAGATTTAATATGTATTTTTGCATCAAATATCGCACGTTAGTAAGGACTTAGCGACTCTAAAAAACTAACGGAGTGTTTTCTACATATTTAATGAACAGTATCTCTTAAACTTTTTATTTGTCAAGTTTTTACGGTAAAACTACTGAACCTTGCTGTAGGGTTAGAATGTTTAGATGCACTAATTTAGTTAAAAGAAAATATCAGATGAACCAAAATAACCAATGCTCATTCTATCACCACTTGTATATTTATATTAGAGGGAAAAAATTTAAATGCTTTCTTACCGAAAGTATATTTAAACGTAAAAAAACGATAAAATGGTCTGAAATAATTCTCTTGTTTTGAAAAATTTGTTTCATCAATAATTAGGAACTGGAGTTTTTAGAGATTAGCAAGATCTTTCGAATAACATACATCCATTACTGTTTAACATATGTAACATACAAGAATAACCATTAAAAAAGAAAGAAAAGATACGAAAGATTACACGTCAATTAATCAAACAGGCAAACTTTGACTTCGCTAACCGATTCCCTTCGAGTTATCCGTGATCTGAGTGCCGAACATTCTAGCATACGTGACCCCAATGTCAAGTCCTTGAAACAACTGAAGGTCAAAGGTGCAATAACCACCCTTATGAAAAGGGTGAGGTGAAAAGGAAATATTGAACTATATATGAACTAAGGTATAAACTATGTCGTTCCTGTGTCGAGACAGCACTACTTCCCGCAACTGGATACGAAGTAGTTTATGTTTTCTCAGGTTGTATAGGGTAATATAAGTCTAGTTGATAAATACCTTTTTTATTTATATTTGTATGCCGATGCTACGGCGAAACATGCAGAACATAATAACCAATGTAACATCTGTGTACCCCGTGTTTCATACAAAGAAAAGATTCTTATTCTCATTCTCAGGTTGTAGACTGTGTAAATAACAAAGTTTATTTAAATAGTCCGTCAGTCTTGCAAGAAGCTATCCTAAAACTACCAAAACATCAAAGATCCCTATATTTTTCATATTATAGTCACACGATCAGAAAAAGTAATTATTTGAGCTTTCTTCTCGCAGTGCTCCATCGATAGCCGCAAAGAAATCGAGATTAATTGGAATTCCAATTAAAATGTACAGCCAGCAGAAGCATCTGCTAAATGCTCAAGATTTTTCTTGGTAAAGTGAATAATTATGCCGTCGGTAGTACCTTTTGCAGTAATAAGAAACTGGTATTAATGAAAATTTCTTTAAAGCCAAAGAGCATAGTATCTTAGAAGCATATCTTCAGCAAAATTGCGGAGGAAGGTAGGTCAGGTGCCTTGTAGGTCAAGGAACGTACGGTTGGCATGATCAGTTACTAGAACTAACAAGGTCTTCGGGTTCCTTGTCAAATCAATCTGTCAAAAATTGGTCTTGTTTGATTGCAGATTTGTTTTTGAAATAATGGGCGGGTTCTATAAAATGGGTGTAACGTTGAAGCGAGTAATATTCCTCGTCCCCAAACTACGCTACTTTCTTAGAAGATTTCCGTCATGGCATCTCCGTTCATCATTTTGTTCTCCATGGTTACTTATGAGCATAATATCCAATAAACATATTTTCTACAAAAGTCTTTCCTTTGTAGTAATGTCCTTCAAAGAATTAAAGCAACCAATGGGACCTTTTTTCTAAGGTGAAAATTCAACAAACGATGCCTTTTGCTAAGGGTGGAGCAAAAGGGAGTGTCAGACTTTTATTGAATAAAACCCAACCATGTTTCCTCTGGAGCCTTTGATATTGACTTGTGTTATTTTCACTTGAAGAAACTTAGTCTTATTTATGACTAGCTGTTTGTCACAGTTGCAGGATGCAGTTGCACACGATGCTGGAGAACTTCTTCTAGCAACCGGGTTGCTCAGGCTCTAGACCATCTGAGATCTTAATTTAATTTGAATCGGTTCAGCATTTAGATAAATTATTTTGCAAATTCTTGCTACTTAGGTTAATTATGTTTATGCATATGAAAGAAAAATTTGTTGTTCAGAATATATTATGTATTGATATTATTATCTTAATCAAACCCAATCTAATGTATCTACTAACTCCGTACTAAATCTATTAATCACATCCGAATAGTCATTAATCCAAACAGCACATACTATTAATCTAGTCACCGAATAATAATGTGATAAAATAATAATTATTAATAATTGGGTTTCTATTCTAAACTCCGAATCATTTGAGGGTTAACCGCAGTATTATTATGAATGTAAATTGTTAATTAGCTAGTTAGCTGTCAATGTTATTCCTAGGCTGTGTTTATTGCCTAGATTTTAGGCAAACCTAATAGTTGGGTGTGATACATATGTACGATCTCTCTCCGGTCGTGTCGGATTGCCGTCCCATCGGACTATGAGAGTAAAGAAATAGTGTGTGGACTTATGTTTGCGCAAATGCACTATAATATGTCCTGCGCAGCTGGCTGATCTCCTTATATGAGAACAGCCGTCGTGGTCGAAATCAGCCTTGGACGCCATTAAAGACTAAAAGAAATAATTTTGTGGGTGTAGTATACTGCTGCACAAGTGCACACAGATGAACCTCGCTTCAACGTTTGCAAAAGCTTCTATCAGTAGGTTTAACAATATTCAATTACCCTCACTTCTTCTTCTTCTTCTTTAGTCGGTCCCTCACTCGTTGAGGATCGTGACCCCATCTCCTACGCCGACTATTAGCTGTCGCCAGCGTTCTCTGTCCTGTGCCAGCCTGTATGGTACCCTCACTAAGGTGACTAAAAAATAAAGCATCATTCAATGGAATACAAATAATATAGCTCTAACTATAATAATATGAATATTGCATTCAATAACAACTGAGTACCTACCTCGATATTAAAATAAAATATTGCAATAAACTCGCTACATACGCAATGTCAAACAATACGCATCACTGAATATAATTAAATACGTTCCGAATATGAGTAAACCTGTCATATTTATTTGTATGAAGTCGTGACAAAATATGTATTAATTTACGCCGTGATAGGTCAAATGCGTCATTGTGAGCTTTAAGCGTCTAGGGAATGAAATGGAAGTCTTCACTTATTACGTCATAATCTTAATCTAAGGCGTTGTTCACCCGACATTGAACGTCACGTTTTTTTCTTACGTTACAAAAAGTAAGTAAAGTATATGGGTTTTTTTTCAGCGCCAGTTCAATTTATGAGCTATGTATGCGCCACTATTGGATGTCAAAATTTGCCTACCTTTTTTCCAATCATGTTGGGGTTGGCTTCCAGTCTAACCGGATAGAATAGAATAGAATAGAATAGAATAGAATAGAATAGAATATTCTTTATTGTACACCAAAATAAACAGAAAAGGACATTACAAAAAAAAATACGTGTGAGTACAATAGGCGGTCTTATCGCTCAAAAGCAATCTCTTACAGACAACCTTTGGATGGAGTCGATTTTAAATAGATATATTACGGGTAGTAGGCGTACAAATAATGATTAAAAGGGTATATATACAAGTATAAGCAAATAAACAATACATACACATATATAAGGAAAGTTGGATGGGAGAAAAAAAAAAAAATATATACACTTGAGAACTAGTGTTTTACATAAAGCAACTGCCTATCTGACCTCCTCAATCCAGTTCTCAGTACCCAGATGTTAGTAAGACTGGTAACTGGCGTTACAACTAGATTAAAATTTATACTCACAAAGAAAATGCAGTATAATGCCACGTGAACAGGGCGTATGAAACAATCACGTGAAGAATTATTACATCCCTATACTTTAATTATTGTAGAGAGAACAACGAGAGAAGGCGCCTGTTTACATTGAAATAATTTGATAGGGAAATAATATAATCCTATACTAACAATTAGAGATAATCCTCATTCATTTAAGCTTTAACAAAATTATTTTAATCCTTGATTAGTTTTCCCATACATAAACCGAATGCAGCCCCATTGCACGCCATTACTGGGCATTACCGATGCAATCTGTATAAAAGTGTTCCGCGGTAAAATTACCGTTGCATACGCCCCAATGATGATAGCGCGAGTGCATCCGATTTTTACACTCATTTTGTGAAAGTAGGCACTTTATCGCAAAAATTATCCTGGGGTTAATTTTGAAAATTTGTTTGCAGCTTGTTTAAATTTAGGTTTTATTTTGGGTAGGAAACTTAGGCTATACTTATATTATAAAGGTAAAGTTTGCGTGTTTGTATAGCCTCTGTACTATCTATGTATCCATTTAAATCGATTCAATTGTTTTGGTGCAAAAACACGACAGACAGAGAACGTGGAGCAACAAGGACAGCATTTAAAATATTTGCAAATAACATATACAATAACTATAGTTTACATGGTTACTTTAATGTAATTCCGCATTTTAATTATATTTTTACCGATGCATTTTACAATAACCAAAATGTTTTTCAAACCACCTGCAAAACGGAATTCTCTACCCATTGTGTACCTTTCCAAAAAAGCATCAAAACATGTAAAAAATCCTTGTATCCATACATTTTTAAAGCGCTTACAAAAGCGTATATCCCACGGATAACAAATGACGATCGGATATGTCATAATGGAAAATCTCCTTAGAAAGTAACGTTGCCAAATGCGGGTCCTTGGGTGATGAGAAACGTTACTAACTTCGCTATCAAATGCCTTATTTAGAACTGATCCATTTTTTTTAACCAAAAATTCTTCGTTACATTTGTCGAGTAATCCGAACTCCTCATTGGTTCACTGGTAACTGAGCTTTTTGGTAACGCAAACCATACTTATGTGACCTAAAAGAAGGAGCCTGACCTAGCTGTCTTATGGCATCTCCGCTCATCTATCCTTCCTCCCCGGCGTATTCATTGTTTTAGGTTGCATTTTCAAAAATTTGCATACGTATAGTTTCTATTGTCGCTGGAATTAATAAGCTTGCCCAAAATGTTGGCTCTTGCCTTGAATTATACATTGAATAATATAGCGGAAAATAGTTATACAATAATATTCACAAAAACAGGTTTATTTCATGTGCTATGCTATCCGTTTCTAGTAATTTTAGTCCAGTTCGGAAATATTAATTCATGCACTGCATGTTTTAAATTATTTTGGTTTCGAAATATCTGTTTTAATAATGTGCATAAACAAACTAGCAAAATACTCAAACTCTATGGTTAAAACGTACGCTAAAGGTAAGGTAAAACGTTTATACTTAATGAATTTTCATAGAAATTGGGAATTTGGGTTTTACCAAAAATAGTTTTTTTTAATTTTCTATGAATTTTAATACAGAATCACACATTTTGATTAAATGCAAGACCTTGTCAATGTGCAGCCATTCGTAAAATTAATTAATAAACTCTTTTGCAAAAAAAACGGGCACCTATGCGAAATCTTAGTTTTAAGGACTTTACGTGTATTTCAAAGGTTTTTAATGATTGTAGTATGTTTCTAGCATCAATAGGGTTAGCCAAGCATGCGTGAGAGTGTATTCTAAATTTGAATTTTGTACAATTGCTAAGAAATTGGTTAATCCTTGTTTTGGACTAACTGCTGGCAGAAAGTTCGTCGGTGTTTTGAAAAGTTTTTGGAGTGATTTTCAGAAAAATGATAATGCAGTTTTAATTCGTGATTAATGTACCTTTCTGTTAGATCAAAACATTTTTGAAAAACTATGCGTATTTGATAAAATTTTCACCTGCTCTATATGGACTATACTGATGATTGATGGCAATGTTAAGAGTTTCGGTATTTTAGTGTAAAGCGTTCTATTGTTTAGATGTTGTACCAACGTATTTTAAAATATCGCTTTTTCATAAATAAACACTATTTAGATGAGTATCAGTACCTTGGGCTGCGATAAAACCAATTTAAGTAAGCAGTGCCGATCACAACTCGTCTCCTATCGGACTTTGACATTTTTAAAAGACTTGAAATTCTACAAAATACAGAAAATAGCGCATAGACTGTGAGCGCGAGATCTTAAGGTCTCGTAATCACTGATTTTTACACAACCTCGTCTCTTGGGAAACTCCGTAGACCTCTGAAGATCTATGAGTCTGAGCGTTCAAATAGCGTGTTTTCATCCCACGGACATTTTATTAAATAAACTTCCATGCACCGAGATTTTCTGGCATCTACAGCGCTTTCCTGCTTAAATCATAACAATAATTGGCTATCTGCTCATTTCTTAAGAAACATACGTTTGGCCAATAATTTTGATTTCTTGACTCCCTTTCAGCTAAATCATCGTTTAGTAACCCGATACCTATGGATGGAGTTATCGAGAGCTTCAACGCGGCAAAAATTTGACTTTTTAGATAGCTTCAACCCTCCTCATCATTTTTCATGTGGTTAATTTTAACATTTATCACAAAATTTGGTATTTTTTAAATGTCAAAGTCCGATAGGAGACGAGTTGTGATCGGCACTGCTTACTTTAAATTGGTTTTGTCGCAGCCCAAGGTACTGATACTCCTCTAAATAGTGTTTATTTATGAAAAAGCGATATTTTAAAATACGTGGGTACAATATCTAAACAATAGAACGCTTTACACTAAAATACCGAAACTCCTAACATTGCCATCAATCATCAGTATAGTCCATATAGAGCAGGTGAAAATTTTATCAAATACGAATAGTTTTTCAAAAATGTTTTGATGTAACTAAAAAGTACATTAATCATTAATTAAAACTGCATCATCATTTTTCTGAAAATCACTTCAAAAACTTTTCAAAACACCGACGAACTTTCTGCCAGCAGTTAGTCCAAAACAAGGATTAACCAATTTCTTAGCAATTGTACAAAATTCAAATTTAGAATACACTCTCACGCATGCTTGGCTAACCCTATTGATGCTAGAAACATACTACAATCATTAAAACCCTTTGAAATACACGTTAAGTCCTAAAAACTTAGATTTCGCATAGGTGCCCGTTTTTTTTGCAAAAGAGTGTATTTTAATTAAAAACGTCACCGTCAGTACTTGTATCGCGTAAAATCGATATATCAAATGCAATAAATTAAATATTTTGTATTATTGAAATTAACCTGAGTTAAATTATGTTACACGATAAAATATTAATGTCAGATCAAAAGCAGGGGATTATTGAACTTATTTATGGTAGGTATATTAATTTATTAAAATTAGTAGAAGTATCATTTAACGCTTCGGGAATGCAGCTTAACTTTAATTTTTACACTTAAAAACAATAAATACACTTCACATTAAACAGTCGGCCGACAGTTGACTCGATAGTTGGCAATAATGATTTAAAAATAAAATCTTGATTCCAAGCATGTTTTCAGTCGGTCTGGTCCACCAACATCTTTATTCTGATTAATGGGCCCAAGCAAATTATCGACCGACAAATAAATAGTTTGCAGTGTGCTTCTGACCATCTATGTAGTTATGACTTCTAGTTTTACGTGATACGGAGGGAACGTTCACTTGCTATTTTTTGAACATCTTTCGCAGTCATCTACATACATCAATGTCATTAATTTGTGTTTGTCAAAATAATAATAGCTATATTGAATAATAAAGTAAATAGTATGTAACAAAGTATTGTAGTAACGTTAGTAAGTATATTCAAATGATGTCTATAGTATATGCGTAATAAATATGAATAACCAGCGGAAGCCACCTAACGAGTCCAAGCTTTATAAATTAAACCATTTTACCGTGTTTAACTACAACATTTTGTAACGAGCTGTTATTTGCATAAAAGTTCCTATCGGTGGTTATTTAAATAGAATTTGTGTTTAAGCTAAATAGACTTTTGTTAGAAAATCGTTTCATCGGCCAAACGTAACATAATCGCACACAAACGCATATCTTCATCTATACTAATATTATAAAGCTGAAAAGTTTGTTTGTTTGTTTGAACGCGCTAATCTCAGGAACTACTGGTCCGATTTGAAAAATTATTTCAGTGTTAGATAGCCCATTTATCGAGGAAGGCTCTAGGCTACTTTTTATCCGGGTTCGTGCAGAGGTTTTTCACGGGATGCGGGTGAAACCGCTGGCAGAAGCTAGTAAAAATATATGCATACAGTTCAGACTAGAAACTTTATTTTTTAAGTCGGTTGAAAAACTATTTTTTTAACTCGTGGCAAACGTCTATTTTGTAATCAACTGAAAATGTTTGACGATTACAGTTAAGTGATGACAAACAATTAACTATATACTATTCAAACTAAACAACCTACATTTATAGTATTCGTAATTGCCTTTCAATTGCCTAGAAAAGTGCGATACATACAAAATAAAATATTTTTTCAATTACTTTGATAACATGAATTTCGTAGGCAATCAAAAATGTGTTAACTATTTTATATTACTTAATTGACACGTTTTACCTACATAAAAAATATTTAAATTGTGTGTTTTGCCATGGTGCTTAAAATAATTGGACGAGCAATTTATTCAGAATTAATACTGATAGCTAGAACTACTTCTTGCACCCGGATAAATAAAAGCGTATATGTTATTGCAATGTATAGGTAAGCTATATTAGTGCTAAGTTCTATAAAAAAACACATTTTTGCAAATCAATGCCTTCAACCTGTGTCGTCCCGGCCACAACTCGTGCCGGCTACAATCTATGATAAATCACCCGTAAACCAAAAATATTCATACTTCGTCACGCGACTTCTACACAGATGCTCGGGTTTATGACATCTGCACAACACGCATGGCGCGACCTCAATACATTTTGCGTGCAAATCGTGATTCGGTCACGGAAAGAAATATACCTATACCTACCTAATGGAGAACGCATTCCTGTCAGACCGCGGTGAAGAAATGGGATTTTAGAATTCTTTAGATATCAGTAGGTATTAAATTGTATGAATCGTCTGCATATTGGGAATCACAGTATAGCATATGGCAGATTCAATTCCTACGCCGCAGTTGATCCTGTCAGTTCACCATATAAAACTAAGTCGAAAATCAATTCTTTTTATAATAACGAAGAAATACCTACTTGATTATGTGCCTACTATTTGTTGAGACATAATCGAAATTTATCAATTCAGCCCCGCTTTTGATTTGGTTAGCGAGTTCTTGGAATCCGATTGGCCAGGTAGTAAACCCGAAGGCTTATTTGATTTACAGCTAAAATTGACGCACCTAAATGTTATATATAGATAACATAATAGGAAGACACATTGAGTATGACGTCACTATTAATATTCACATAAACGTCACACCAACACTTTCCCTATTACGGGAATAGATCCCAAAATATACTCAAACTTTTTCCCACTAAACCAACAAAACATTCAAAAAAAATATTTTTCCTTCTTTCCCGAAACCTCAAAACCCACAAACTGACTCCAACAAAGTCCATCGAAGTGGATTCGTCGATAGGGATAACAAGCAGCCCAAAATTAATAGCTGAACCGTAACTAAACAATAAATCAGACAACTTTCAGGCACTTTCAGACAAGATGCGGGTTCCTATCAAAGTAGGGACCGAAGAGTTAGGAAAGATCAGCGGAGATGCTGTAATGCAGGTAGGTCAGGCGTCTTCTTCTAGTCCAAACAGGTACGGTGGGTATGACCAAAACGATCAGTTACGAGGGAACTAACGAGGCATTTGATTCTTTAAGGCATCTGTCAACGAGTTTTGTGTATTACAAAAAATGGTCAGGTCCAAAGAAGGCGTATAAGAGCGAAGACAGTAACGTTCCTCGTCTCCCGCATTTTTGCGCGCTACTTTCTTATGAGATTTTCCGATATGGCACCTCCGCTAGTTATTTTGTTCTCCAAAGTAGGGACGAACTCCCGAATTTCGGTTCAAAAGGTGACTTGCGAAATGATAACACTCTACTCGTGTGTACCTTTTGGGTTTTGTTAATTGGATCTGTATGGCGTTTTTGAATAGGGTGAGCAGGTGTTAACTGTTGGGGAAACTTTCATATTGCATATGGCGTTTTGGAGTTTTGATTTACATAAATATAAAGTGGAAGAAGTTTTTTGTGCACACAGAATTCAGTTAATAGTGTGCATATCGTAATCAGATTTATAGAGGCTTATTTTTCGAATATGAAGTGTTTTACACACAATTTATTTCAGCACCATGGATAGTCTGAACTCTAAAGATTGGTTATAGAGTAATGATTTAGGAACTTAGATAGACAAGACTGACCGAAGTGTTTGAAAAAAATGCTATTCTAATAACAACATACTTCGTTGATAATTGGTATTAGAACTATAATCAAATCGATGTAGCACTTACCTTCATTGACAGCAAACAACTTTACGAATACTACATTAACACTTCTGATAAATAGGTAAGCTATTTCTAACTTCGACCTATTTATCGAGACCAATAAAAGACCCGCAACACAGACCTAATAGTTCTGTCATAATTGGCCCAAATTGTGTGAGACCTAATCAAAAAACCTTAGCTCCTATACACAGTATTGGCCTAAGGTCCATAAGGTCTATAAGGTCTATAAGGTCCACAGTGGTTCTCGGAGTCAATTCACGAAGCATTTTTATTGGTTACGTATGTGATTGGGGTACCAACGAGGTTTGGAGACTGACCTTCATTGAGCTGAATTGTATGTGGCCTTTCTTTGGTGACAATTGTTGGGATAGGCTTAGAAAGAAAATAATTAAGTTCATGTACCTATTTATTATTAACTTATGATTGACACAAATGGTTTGGTTATGAGTTTCTGCTTCTAAATAGGTATATCTAATTTTGATTCTTATGCATATTGTTTATAATATATTTAGGTATCGTGGGTAGACTAGAATTGTTAGGCAACTAGTTTTTACTGGATAAACGTTTTGGCTTTTGACTTTCAGGTTTGAATTATATTTAAATCAACTCATTCATAACACTGTGCAAGGAAAACCAAGACAAAACTTCAAACTAAATACATTCAAGAATAAAGTCTATTTCCAACAATACCATATTTCTACGAGGTCAACAGCAAATCAAAATAATATTTCGATGGACACACAAGTACCTGTCTTGACCTCATTCCCCGTATGACATTTTAGTCCCCCAAAGGGAATTTACTTATCAGTATGAAACGAGACATCGACGAGGGTCACAATACAGAATACAAATGTATTGTATTTTTAGTTATTTATGTATTTGATTAATCATTCATTCCGTAGTGGAGCTCTTGAACTATAATGAATGAAAGTGAAGGAAATGAGGCTTGATAATGGAAAGAAAGGGGAATTTTATCTCATACTAATAATTATAAGAAAGAGGAAACATTTGTTTGTACCCAAAAGGCTCCGAAACTACGGAATCGATTAAAAAAAATATTTCACTGTTGGAAAGCCATATTCCAGAGTAACATCTAAGTTATATTTTATACCGGTGAAGGCAGTAATTCCCTCGGGATATGGGTGAAACGCGCGTAAAGGCTAGTTTGCCTATAATTTATTTTTGGATACAAAATTATTAGCTTAAGGCTTTTCTTTGGCTTTTGTTTGCTAGAAACGGCATTTTTTCCCCTAAATCTTTGTATTTGTTTTTCCCATTAAAAGTACAACCTCAAAAAATATATTAAAATGCGTATCTAAAAATCTTCAGTGATGGGAAACACCTGAAAAGCTCGTAACAAAACATCGGAACTCTCGGCCTTGTTCTAAACAAACTTGCTCAAAAAAGTATCCCTCGATGTCGGGAGTAGCGGCTTTATCTTACTTTTAGGGTACCGTAGTGTTTGTTGTAAAACCATGGTAAAAAAATTTCGTAAAGCCTCTAGTAAAAAAAAACGTTTGTGCATAACAATACGGGAAAAAAGAAAAAGAAAGAAACTTGAAAGAAGAAAATATTTCACAAATAGATGCATGTGATTATAAGGGGTAGATTAGAAAAATACTTTAACTAATAAATTGGTGTGTATTTGTATTAAAATGACTAAGTTGCTACGGGAATAAGCATACCATACGTATTCAAAAAGAATATCGTTATATTGAAATAAATACACTTCTAAAATTATCTTCCGTTTGACATTTCAATCAAACAAAAACACATTTCTGTCAGTACTACCGACATTTCAACCATAATACTAATGGTGATATTTAGAGAAGCAGTCTACCTCAAACGTTGTCAAGCACACATGAGTAGGAAGCTTTGAAGTCGGAAGAGCTCTCGCTTTAATAAACGGAATATATAATATTCTATGAGAAATTCAAATAAGAAATTTTGTACAAGTTAATTCGTACACATATTATTGGATTTGTAATTGAAAATTTTCAGTCTTACCAAGGGGAATTGGGTTGTTACCCGGATAGGTAACTGGGTTGAGGAGGTCAGATAGGACAGTCGCTACTTGTTAGACACTGGTACTCAGCTGCATACGGTTAGACTGGAAGCCGACCCAAACATAGTTAGGAAAAAGGCTAGGCCAAAGATGTTTTCTTAATAACCTGTTCTTTTTTTTGTAACAGAAAACATACTTATTTTTACAACAAAACTACAATTTGAAGCCGCATTTAAACGCTCTTATATACCACGTACAAAGTAAAACTTACTTGTTTCTTGAGCAATTTAATAGTCGACGTGCGGAACCCGAGCTGTAAGGAAACTTACTCTTGGCCGAACAAAGGTGAGGCGTAGCTAAAACTTGGTGTTTTCATTAAATTTAATACTGTTTAGAAGCTATCTCTTTGAATCCACATTTTGTTTTTATCTATAGAAAAGTTGGTATTTATACAAGCTGTTGTTCGTGGCTTTTCTCGCATTTCTTAAAATAGGCATATGTAAGTGGTAGTCTTGAACCGAATATGATTTTGTCTGCGAGTCCATAGCCCATACAAATCAATATATTTCAGAAAATCCATTTTAAGATCTTTCACAGACTGAAAAACAAGTAGACTGTGACAGATCTGAAAATCTATGACAACACTGATATGAGCATATTTTCTAACGTCTTCACTAATTGACCATTAAAGATCAAACCTTCAATCTTATTCTATAACAATAACTAAAATATCACAAACCCATAACCCCAACCCAACATAACTGCAACGTAATCATAAATAACCGGCCACAAAAGATAACAAAACTTCCTCGCCGGGCATTAATCCAAATGACGGATTATCTAAAGTGTCCGTGGCATACTATCTGATTTATGGGCTAGTAAGCGCTTTGTCCAGTGGCCTACAGCTTCGGGTAGTCTCAAAAATGTTTGCTGTAACATTAAAACGGTTATTGCTAAGAAATACGACGATGTGAAAGTATGTTGTGTTCTAAAATTTATTGTGTGAAGATTGTGGATAAAGAAGATAAAAGTTGTTTTGGATTTTGACTGGTTTCAAAGTTTTATTACGGCATAGTAATTTTGATGATCGTTTTAGGATATTTTTATGATATTTGCATCTTGGCTGAAAATCTTCAAATATTTAACTTAAAACAAAACAATGTGAACCTTAAGCCTACCACCACACTATAGACTCGGATTTTATGAAATTAAGTCCCAATGGTTCGACTTACCTCCGTCACTTTTTTCACATAGTAATCTGGCCCGCACATTCGGACCAGTTTTCCCGACTGTTATTATCCCGTGTAATCTGGGCCGCGGCCCAGAGGCGAGTTTCCCCCTAACCCAGACTAAACAGTGGGCTAACTGTTGGACCGATCGATGTCTTTTTTATTTAAATCGTGAATTCAATCAAAATTTTTGTCGGTCTGATACCGGCCAAATATCAGATCGTTAGGTACTATGTGCGTACATACACATATACTTACTAACCATTCGATTTCTAATTTAAGAGCCCGCAAAACTGTCAGCAGACTAAAAGTTTGCACTGTGTGTACTCTAGAGGCTTATATCACATTCTAATATAGTACCTATATATCGTAGTATGTATGTAATATGTTTTGAGAAGGGATGAAAGTCATATGACTCTAAGAGTGATGGATAAGGTGGTGGATGGATAAACAGGATAGCCGAAGTAGAGATGGATTATGTGTGGAATTATTATGAGGTCAAAGGGTGTGAACACTTAGTATGACATTACCGTTCACCAACCCGCATTGAGCAAGCGTGGTGATTAATGCTCAATCCTTCTCCGTGTGAGAGGAGGCCTGTGCCCAGCAGAGGGACGATAAAAAAGGCTGTAACTGACATTACCGTTCATATCCCGAGTTTTTACCTAACTGTATTAGGGTCGGCTTCCAGTCTAATTGGATGCAGCTAAGTACCAGTGTTATTACTGTAGGTACATTACCGTTAAAAGGGGTTGAATATACTACTAGCTTCCACCAACAATTTCTTACGAAATCACTTTCAGCACCCAGATAAAAAGTAGCCTAATGTGGTTCTGATAAATAAGCTAGGTATATTACTGCTAAGTTTCATCAAATTGAATTCATTTGTTTTGACGTGTAAGCAAAGACCCATACATACGTTCTTACATTCTTTTAGTTACTGTTACAGCCTTTTTATCGACCCACTGCTGGGCACAGACCTCCTCTTACACGGATAAGGATTGAGCATTAATCACCACGCTTGCTCAATGCGGGTTGGTGATTTCAGACTTGCCAGATTATATAGTCCAGGTTTCCTCAAGATGTTTTCCTTCACCTTTTTTTTATCAGCCATTGGTGTCCGAGATATACTTAGAAAGTACATACAAACTTAGATAAGTTGCATTGGTACTTGCCTGAACTGGAATCGAACACACACCTTCATACTCGAGTGGTTGGTTCTTTACCCACTAGGCCACTACGACTTTTAGATACATTCTTTTAGTAGGAAGTGGGATACGTAGGTTACAATATTACAGGATTCAGTGACCTATGAACCCATCCAGCTGGAATCCTCGGGAACAACTTAACCTCGATTGATGGTAATCTAAAACCTCTCAGCGCAGAGTAATAAAGGAAGATATTCTGTATGTATAGAGAGATCAACTATTCACGATGTAGGGACTTAAGACGTAAACTTACAACGCTCAAGTTTTTTTGCAATTTTTATTAAAAAAAAAACTTTTTTTTAAGTCTTCTTTGACTAATGTAGCTGATCTATGTACATGGATTTTGGTGTGAAGATAGATAACTCTTACATACGAGTATGTACCTGGGAAGGGACTTAAACTAGTTTTGTCTGGAGACATTTTTTACATAATTAAAGTAGGTATATATCTTTGCTCGGTGAAAAGAATGTGAAAACTACGGGGATCAAAATAAATGTTACAAAAAACTATTTAAAAGAGAATGAAACTAAATTAAGTATAGTTAGTGCCACAAGAATAAACTTCTAAAAGAAAAGATTTCACTCAATGAGGTCTTTTGTTCATCACATTATAAAACCGTGTATTGTTTTCTTTTTAATAAAGAAAATGCTAAATAAAGTTTTTTGAGCTTCAAAATATTAAGTCTTTGTTATAAGTACTAACCTAAGGCTTACAATAAAATGCTAACTTTTGCCTTTAAAATTTTAAAAATAGTGAAGTGAACGTTAAAATTCTAAAATCATTTATGTTTTTATGTAACTACACCCTTAGTATATTTTTTAAGAAAGTCATAAAAAGCTTACTCAGCAAAATGCTGCAACCTGACGTTCTAAAGATAATAAAAACAAAAAAACTACACAAGACAGCGTTCCAGCGTTGATTTCCATTACTCGACAATTTCTATAAGCCAACTCTTCAAGAAACCTTTTTTAGGAAATCATCAAATGACCACTCCCTCTGTGGGACTCGCCAATTTTCTATCAAAACAGTTTTGTTATAATTATGTCGACACTAGATATCATCATCATCATCTCAGCCATAGGACGTCCACTGCTGAACATAGGCCTCCCCCTTAGATCTCCACGGATAGGTACCTGTATCCAGCGTCTATAGATATACTTATAGGTAATTAAACTTATTTTCTTTCTTTCAATGTATCACAAATCTCAGTCGATACGTGTACGGTTACGTTGTATTTCTCCATGTTTTATTGCATTGAGCTGACTTGAGAGAGTTCACAATCGCTGCATTTATATCGCGATCGAAGTCGTGCGTGTGTTGCAGGGTTGCCATGTTTTAGAACAAATATTTTAGTAATATTTGAAATTAGTTGCATTATTGTAGTGATATTATGTATTAAAATCCATTATATACCTCTATATATCTATTATGTTATTATTGGCAACCAAGCATGCCGTGGTCCATGGATGAGTGACAACCTATGTAACAGCGACTTCGTCAGTATTTGAAGTACCTAAGATCTGTCAACTTTCCTATATGTATCGGGTAGCTCAAGTTACTAAGTTGAGTAGGTCATGGATAAGGGCCGTAATACAAAAAGTGATCGTCACATATTTGGACATCTAAAGAAGCAAATATCCTTTCATCTCCACAAATAAATAGCAACATTATACTACTAACAAAGTTATGTAAAACATCCAAGGCCATCCTTATTCACTATATCACAAATATGTGGCTTCGGAACGTACATCGCTCGCAGTGGCATCTCGCCCACTCGTCGAACGCCAAATATTTACAAGCTATCCGATATATTTTATATTCCACATTATAAATTTCGTGTTTGTTAAATTATTCGTGTAGCTGGCATTTTTACTGGGAATTGTTGCAATGATTGGTTATTGTTATATATTGGTCAAACCAATATCATTTTGTCCCAGTTGTCAATCTCACCTGCTTGTGGTGCACCTTGTTGAAAAACGGGCGAGGCTCTGGTGACTGAATGGCGCCACCATATATACTACTTGGTGCTACGGGGTATAACTACCTCATAGCACCAAGGTTGAATTGGTTTTCAAACTTCACGTTTCCCTCGTAATATTATAAGCGGCCATGAATTACTTTAGTTTATAATTATTTTTTTGAAATTTACTACGAATCTACTTGGGACTCCTCTAATCTCCCAGGAGTCCTATTTGTTTAACGTAGAGTATTAATTTAATAAACTTAAAACCTATATACAGAAAAATATCTAAAGCGTAGTTATTTGTAATATAACATAGTACACATAACTAAGCACTTCATTTGTTAAAATAAATTGTATTATAATTAGTTAATAAATATAAGTTGATCCCACAGTCAAACTGCTTTTACAGTTTTGTGGGACTTTGTTTTTGGTTCTTAAGTTTACTCTGTATTTTTTCTAATAAATAAATAAATAAATAGTAATTCGTAGCGGCCTACGAATTCGTAGCAATTTCGTAGGCTGCTACGAATTGCTACGAAATAATATACTCGATGACCTAAAAATGTAGGTAATTTCTGAAAAACTTCGTGTAAAGTTAGCAAGTTAAGCTTGACAGGAGCTTAGGGAGTTATTCTACTTTTTGTTTTATTAAAAAACAATATTATTCTTAATTTATTTCTTTTAGTGTACCTACTTGATAATATTTTACTACTAAAGAATTGTTTCTGTACCTTTCGAACTTGGAAATATCCTAAAAATTAGGTGAAGTCGTTTATCATGGTTGAACGTACGATAAATATGTAGGAGTAACTTGAAAGGG